>NW_027508730.1:615000-622500 GCF_051911475.1 Siphateles boraxobius
TACTAATACTATTTTCAATTTTTTTATTAAAAATTTATTTTCAAAAACATGTTTTACTCTAAAACTGCAAGAAAATCAAAGGCATAAATGTAAGCCAGTAGTGTTGCACATGTGAGCTGATATCTCAGTAAATGAGCGTCAGTGAGATGTTGTGCGGCTGCAGTTCCAAACGCTTCCACTAGAGGAACTTCCTCTCATTAATTTCCAATGCGTCATTTCTGACCGCGAGGAGCACAAGTGTGACTATTGTTTCAGGACCATTAAACCTTTTCGAATCATGTTCATGATTTTTTTTATGTGTTCACACAGCAAGTGTCAAAACCTTTACCAGGTTTCGTACCATTCCGATGAATAAAAAAATTCTAAAAATGTTTTTTATTTCTTTTTTCGGAAGAGCGCCGAAGAGCACCAGAGGATGTTTAGATATTTGTGCTGGAAAACAAGACAAACATACTGAGGCAGAAGCTCATATTTTCAGTGTTGCTCCGGCTCAGATTCCCAGTGGAGCGGGATTCGTCACTTCTGGTTGAACTGCTGTATTTTAACTTCTCTGCTCTGTGCTTTGGTTTAATTGCTGCTGGCAGGTCATTAACTGGAGAAGGTTGGTTTATGAACTCACCGCAGGGATCCGAGATGCTCTTCCAGCTGCTGCTCCTCAGTGTGTTCGCCCCGCTCTGGCTCGCCGCTCAGGGAGTCCAGGTGCGTCTGATGGGCGGCAGGAGCAAGTTCGAGGGTCGCGTGGAGGTGTTTTATAGCGGCGAGTGGGGAACCGTGTGTGACGACGAGGTCAACATCAATCTGGCCAATGTCGTGTGTCAAGAACTGGGCTTTTCTCGGGGACTCACCTGGGCTCACAGTGCAAAGTTCGGCGAGGGTCGCGGTAAGATCAGAGTTCGAGTGACTTCATTCATGTTCCTGTTCTTGTTGTGAATGATTTATCATTGCCAAGAAAAAAGTCATTAGAATCAGGGTTTGAAATTAACTTTTTCACTCACTTGCCAATTTGGCTACTAAATTTTTTAAGTTACTGGCCATTCAGAACTTCTACTAGCCAAAAAAAAAAAAGAAGAAGAAAGAAATAAACCAGATAAATATGTCACAGCTATATATATATATACCCTAAAATTTATTTATAATAAAGTTTTTTTTCATACTGTCATGTGTCACATACTGTCATTTCATACTGTCATGTGTCAGTGCATGTTTGGACAGTTTGTGTTTTGATTGGTTCCTGTTTTCCTTTGTTCTTTTCCCGCCAATCCTTCGTTTCTATGGTTACTATCGTTATGAGTTAATTTGTCCCAGCTGTGTATGATGTGTATTCAAGTAAGCCAGATATGAGCAGATTTTACGCAATATGCCGTATTTAATATATCATGATAACTCACAAGTTGAGTATTTGCGCTAAATCTGCGCACATTTGGTTTAACTTCCCCAGCAAAGTGAGTAAACATAAGTAACCCGCCAAATTGGCTAGTGATTTGACAGCGTAACACGGCACAGTTGATTTTTACCCGGATTTTGCAGAGTTGGTGGGTGATCATTTCAAACCCTGATTAGAATTTAATATAGAATGGATAGAACTGATCTGAATAATGACACTATTGTCTTATGTATAGCTTATATTGCTGTCAGTGTTTGAGCGGCTCTCCGTCTGTTCAGGTCCGATCTGGCTGGATAACGTCTCGTGTTCGGGCAGCGAGAGTTCACTGTCGGACTGTCGGTCTAACGGTTGGGGCGTGAGCGACTGCACTCACGCTGAAGATCTGGGTGTCATTTGCAGTCCGGACCATCCCAACCAGGGTCACATCCCACGTTACCAAGAATCAAGTCCAGTTTCTCCACCACAGCCCTCCAGCCTGCTCTCGAACGCTCCCGCCAGATCACCCGCCAGTTCTCCCCGCCAGCGTGGCCACGAGATCGGGCTCCAACGCAGCAGCCAGGGCCCGTCCTCTCCTCAGGTCCACGGACACCAGATTCAGCTGCGCAGGAACGGGCTCGAGAGCGTCGCCAACGGCCTTCCGCGTGGACACCAGCTGCCGGACTTCCTGCGCAGCCGGGCCTTGTTCAGACGCACACAGGAAGTGATACGCGGTCAGAACACCAGACTTCCTGAGAGACCAGATGCGGTTCACAGTCCTGAGCCGGAGCACAGTAACAGGATGGATCTGGACTTCACCAACACGGACGAGCAGGTCAGAAGTCATCCTTTCCACAGAATTTTTTCCACTCACTTTTGTCGCACTTGAACCAGAAATACACAAAAAAAAGTTGAACAGATTCAAGGACTTTTCTGGTTGAAATTTAAAAAAGTAACACATTCTTCCCTCTGGGGTCAATTTGACCCTCTTAGGAATGAATGGGATGAGAGGAATGCAAACCTAAATTCAAACTAAAAATGCTAAAACTTTACCCAAAAAGTTATTTTACAATGTTTACATGTGTATCTGAATGAATACTGAAAGAACTGATTTTAGGACCCAGTGGAACAGCTGATTTGCTCCATATAGAGATATAAGGCCATCTAATGGCAAGAGTCATGAAATATCATGCTATATTTTTTTTCCACAACAGGTCTGCAAAGAATCCTAATGTAAGATATTTTGAGCTGAATTAAAAGGGTTATGCTTGAAATTTTTCATTTAAGTTGAACAAATGTGAGGAATACTAAATTACTATATATTTATTATTTATTGATCAAATATAGTAATTTAAATGTAAATAAAATAAAAAATAACAAAAAATCTCCACAAAAAAATTTGTTAAAAAATAGAATACATATTATCAAAATGAAATAAAAAAAATTATTTAAGGGCTTTGGGTCATTTTGACCCACGAGGGTTAATTTTTAAGCTCACCAAGACTGCATTTTTTTTATAAAAAAAATACTGATACTTTTAATACTTAAACATTTTTTTTTACTTTTTCTATATTATATCTAATATTTGTTTCTCTCTCTCAGTTCACTGCATCGGTCCGGCTGGAGGAAGTGCGTCTCCGGCCCGTTCGCGCCGCCACACGAAACTCTCCCATGGTAACAGAGGGCGTGGTGGAGGTTAAGCATGCTGGGAAATGGAGGCAGGTGTGTGAGTTTGGCTGGGACCAGAGCAGCAGTCGTGTGGCGTGTGGTATGCTGGGATTCCCTTCAGCAGGACAGCAGGACACACGAGTGTATCGGTGAGTATGTAATGAACTGGCGTGTTCTGATGATTCATGTGCTGATTCGTGTGCTGATTCATGAGCTGATTCGTGAGCTTATTCGTGTGCTGATTCGTGTGCTGATTCGTGAGCTGATTCGTGTTTGGCTGATTCGTGTTCGGCTGATTCGTGTTCTGCTGATTCATGTGCTGATTCGTGTGCCGATTTGTGTTCTGATGATTTTTCTGCTGATTCGTGTTCTGATGATTCGTGTGCTGATTCGTGTGCTGATTCGTGAGCTGATTCGTGTTCGGCTGATTCGTGTTCGGCTGATTCGTGTTGTGATGATTCATGTGCTGATTCGTGTGCCGATTTGTGTTCTGCTGATTTTTCTGCTGATTCGTGTGCTGATTCGTGTGCTGATTCGTGTGCTGATTCGTGTGCCGATTCGTGTTCTGATGATTTTTCTGCTGATTCGTGTGCTGATTCGTGTTCTGATGATTCGTGTGCCGATTTGTGTTCTGCCGATTTGTGTTCTGATTCGTGTGCTGATTCGTGTGCTGATTTGTGTTCTGATTCGTGTGCTGATTCGTGTTCTGATTGCTGTTTGTTTAATTGACTTCATGAACATGCTGTGACCAAAAATGTAACTTACTAGTGAGAGTAGTCTAAGCAGTTTTTACAACTTGGTCTAATAGACTAATCTAAAAAAACAAGTTCAAAGGAATATTCTGTCCAAATGAACTAGCAGAGGATCCAGACTTTGACATGATACAGCAGCTAAAGCCCAACACTAGCGTGAGCATCACTGTCATATCCCCAACCCTCGCTGAGAACGGCTGATTCTGCTTTATCAGCGTCAGTGTGAGGTTTTCAGGCTCCTGCTGTTCCGCTGCTCCTCTTTACAGTGCGTTTTTTAAACATGTGACTGGAGAAAATAACCCTTCCATCATGAGACTCTTAAATATTCCATAGACTGTGTGATTAATGTCAGATTCAGGAATAGCAGCATGCACTAAAACGAGCTTGTCCTCTAATCGCATGTAATTACGTGATTCCAGTGGAAAAACATCAGCTGTCTCGTCTGTCTCCTGGTTTCTCTCTGGATCACAGAATATCTCGGAACACAAAACGTTCTGTCGTCAAGTTATGAACAAACGTTCTTCCAGTGCATTAAGCGTTCGTTAAAATGTATCTGCTCTTTAATACTGTTCTCAAAACAGCATTTATACATCATAGTATGTTTTTATTCTTTAGTTGGATGTCCGTTTAATGTTTTTTAAATGTTGCTGCTTGTTTTAGAACGTTCAGAGAACATTCAAAAGTAACATTCCCATAATGTTTGAAGAATGATACAATGTTAATGATTCCTTAAACGTTCACATAACCAAGAATTTTTTTTTAAAAACTGGAATGTTCAAAGAACATACAGTAATAACGTTTTCATAACTTTTCTTTACCATAATCATTTGTTAACAGATAAGTATTCATTAATTCAATGAGCTCATTGTTTCTGCCTTAAATTATTATATTGTTTAAATTAATACATTTTTATCTAACTGTGATATTGTATATGTACATTTCTGAAATGCATAACTTTAGATCTCTCTAAACTGTAATGTGGACTCGCGCATTTTCTGTAAAGCTGCTTTGAAACGATGTGTATTAGCGCTATACAAATACATGTGAATTGAATTGAATTAATGGAAATGTTGGCAAAGCGTTCTCCGAGCTCATTTCTGTAATGTCTCCTTGCTCTTGCTGTAGAGTAAACTCTCGCTCAACACAATCTCTAAAGCCACAGAGTCTGAGTCCTGCCGTAAATAACCTGAGAACAGGCTTGCTCTGTCTTTACACAAACCTCAGTGTGTTTCTGGCACATCTGTCCTGCTTCTGTCTCGTCAACTCAGCTTTACTTATACAGCGCTTATACAATACTGAGTGTTTCACAGCAAGAGATAACAGGAAAATAATGCAAGACTTTGTTTCTAGAAGAAAATAGCGTCACAGTCCAGCTTAAGTAAGTTCAGTGATGGGTCATTTTTGTTTTTAAAAAAGTTATTAATTTAGTTCATATATATATGTATATATATATATATATATATATATATATATATATATATATATATATATATATATATATATATATATATATATATAGCCGCTCTGGAGAACACTGTGATGTCATCGTCCAGCTCAGTTCAGTTCTCATATCTGATCGACTTTCTCTCATCGTGTGTTTTCTCTGAAATCAGCCACTTCTTTTCTTCTTCTTGAGTAGTCATAACAGCTCAGCGCGTGCCGAGGAATATCCTGATGTTTAGAGGAAGCGTGCTGGGATCTGCCCTGTAATGACGGACTGAGACTGATTAAACGCATTACCGTCTTCTCCATCAATGACGAGAACAAACCCAGAGACCTTCTCTCTGCTTCAGTCTCCTTCTGTCCTCTTCTGTCTCCTTCTGTCCTCTTCTGTCTCCTTCTGTCCTCTTCTGTCTCCTTCTGTCTCCTTCTGTCTCCCTCTGTCTCCTTCTGTCTCCTTCTGTCCTCTTCTGTCTCCTTCTGTCCTCTTCTGTCTCCTTCTGTCCTCTTCTGTCTCCTTCTGTCTCCTTCTGTCTCCTTCTGTCCTCTTCTGTCTCCCTCTGTCTCCTTCTGTCTCCTTCTGTCTCCTTCTGTCCTCTTCTGTCCTCTTCTGTCTCCCTCTGTCTCCTTCTGTCTCCTTCTGTCCTCCTCTGTCCTCTTCTGTCTCCTTCTGTCCTCTTCTGTCCTCTTCTGTCTCCCTCTGTCTCCTTCTGTCTCCTTCTGTCCTCCTCTGTCTCCTTCTGTCCTCTTCTGTCCTCTTCTGTCTCCTTCTGTCCTCTTCTGTCCTCTTCTGTCTCCTTCTGTCCTCTTCTGTCTCCTTCTGTCTCCTTCTGTCTCCTTCTGTCCTCTTCTGTCCTCTTCTGTCTCCTTCTGTCCTCTTCTGTCCTCTTCTGTCCTCTTCTATCTCCTTCTGTCTCCTTCTGTCTCCTTCTGTCTCCCTCTGTCTCCTTCTGTCCTCTTCTGTCTCCTTCTGTCCTCTTCTGTCTCCTTCTGTCTCCTTCTGTCCTCTTCTGTCTCCTTCTGTCTCCTTCTGTCTCCTTCTGTCCTCTTCTGTCTCCTTCTGTCCTCTTCTGTCTCCTTTTGTCTCCTTCTGTCCTCTTCTGTCCTCTTCTGTCTCCTTCTGTCCTCTCCTGTCTCCTTCTGTCCTCTTCTGTCTCCTTCTGTCCTCTTCTGTCTCCCTCTGTCTCCTTCTGTCTCCTTCTGTCCTCCTCTGTCCTCTTCTGTCTCCTTCTGTCCTCTTCTGTCCTCTTCTGTCTCCTTCTGTCCTCTTCTGTCCTCTTCTGTCTCCCTCTGTCTCCTTCTGTCTCCTTCTGTCCTCCTCTGTCCTCTTCTGTCTCCTTCTGTCCTCTTCTGTCCTCTTCTGTCTCCTTCTGTCCTCTTCTGTCTCCTTCTGTCTCCTTCTGTCTCCTTCTGTCCTCTTCTGTCCTCTTCTGTCTCCTTCTGTCCTCTTCTGTCCTCTTCTGTCCTCTTCTGTCTCCTTCTGTCTCCTTCTGTCTCCTTCTGTCTCCCTCTGTCTCCTTCTGTCCTCTTCTGTCTCCTTCTGTCCTCTTCTGTCTCCTTCTGTCTCCTTCTGTCTCCTTCTGTCCTCTTCTGTCTCCTTCTGTCCTCTTCTGTCTCCTTTTGTCTCCTTCTGTCCTCTTCTGTCCTCTTCTGTCTCCTTCTGTCCTCTTCTGTCTCCTTCTGTCCTCTTCTGTCTCCTTTTGTCTCCTTCTGTCCTCTTCTGTCCTCTTCTGTCTCCTTCTGTCCTCTTCTGTCTCCTTCTGTCCTCTTCTGTCCTCTTCTGTCTCCTTCTGTCCTCTTCTGTCTCCTTCTGTCTCCTTCTGTCCTCTTCTGTCTCCTTCTGTCCTCTTCTGTCTCCTTCTGTCTCCTTCTGTCCTTTTCTGTCTCCTTATGTCTCCTTCTGTCCTCTTCTGTCTCCTTCTGTCTCCTTCTGTCCTCTACTGTCTCCTTCTGTCCCCTTCTGCCCTCTTCTGTCTCCTTCTGTCTCCTTCTATCCTCTTCTGTCTCCTTCTGTCTCCTTCTGTCCTCTTCTGTCTCCTTCTGTCCTCTTCTGTCCTCTTCTGTCTCCTTCTGTCCTCTTCTGTCCTCTTCTGTCTCCTTCTGTCCTCCTCTATCTCCTTCTGTCTCATTCTGTCTCATTCTGTCTCCTTCTGTCCTCTTCTGTCCTATTCTGTCTCCTTCTGTCTCCTTCTGTCCTCTTCTGTCTCCTTCTGTCTCCTTCTGTCCTCTTCTGTCTCCTTCTGTCCTCTTCTGTCTCCTTCTGTCCTCTTCTATCTCCTT
>NW_027508730.1:627500-672500 GCF_051911475.1 Siphateles boraxobius
ACTCCTCCTCACCGAACACCTCAACACTCCTCCTCACCTCCTCACCGAACACCTCACCACTCCTCCTCACCGAACACCTCAACATTCCTCCTCATCAAACACCTCAACACTCCTCCTCACCGAACACCTCAACACTCCTCCTCACCGAACACCTCAACACTCCCACTCACCGAACACCTCAACACTCCTCCTCACCGAACACCTCAACACTCCTCCTCACCGAACACCTCAACACTCCTCCTCACCGAACACCTCAACACTCCTCCTCACCGAACACCTCAACATTCCTCCTCACCGAACACCTCAACACTCCTCCTCACCGAACACCTCAACACTCCCCCTCACCGAACACCTCAACACTCCTCCTCACCGAACACCTCAACACTCCTCCTCACCGAACACCTCAACATTCCTCCTCACCGAACACCTCAACACTCCTCCTCACCGAACACCTCAACATTCCTCCTCATCAAACACCTCAACACTCCTCCTCACCGAACACCTCAACACTCCTCTTCATCAAACACCTCAACATTCCTCCTCACCGAACACCTCAACACTCCTCCTCACCGAACACCTCAACATTCCTCCTCACCGAACACCTCAACATTCCTCCTCATCAAACACCTCAACACTCCTCCTCACCGAACACCTCAACACTCCTCTTCATCAAACACCTCAACACTCCTCCTCACTGAACACCTAAACACTCCTCCTCATCACACACCTAAACACTCCTCCTCACCGAACACCTCAACACTCCTCCTCACCGAACACCTAAACATTCCTCCTCACCGAACACCTCAACACTCCTCCTCACCGAACACCTCAACACTCCTCCTCACCGAACACCTCAACATTCCTCCTCACCGAACACCCCAACATTCCTCCTCATCAAACACCTCAACATTCCTCCTCACCCTATGAGGAGCCTCTCCCTATGGAGGATCCCTATACCACTCTACAGATAAAGCGTTGTGGAATTTTTCGGTTCGTGTACCTACCCAAAGTGATAAGATAAAATAAAATTCTCCATCAAAATTTATAGACAAGCAGTTTGTTTAGGCATGGTTTGTAGGAATTACAAACCTGCGCACATATATTCAAACGCACATAACTATAGAATCAATTCTTAATGCGCATGTGAACGCCATCAGCGTCTATCACAGGTTCACGTTTAAAGTCTGTTTAGAGAGAACGGTGTCGTCTTAGCGGCCCCTAATTAAATAACAAATGATCATTTAGACGGAAGTGAATCAATCAAAACTAACTTTAGCTGGAAAAAACATTTTTCAAGAGCCACTATAATACCAAACCAATCTCTGTTACCTTAAATTATATGGTTATCTCTGTAAAGCTCCTTTGAAACAATCTACATTGTTAAAAGCGCTATATAAATGAGGATGACTTGACTTGACCGAACACCTCAACATTCCTCCTCACCGAACACCTCAACATTCCTCCTCACCGAACACCTCAACATTCCTCCTCACCGAACACCTCAACATTCCTCCTCACCGAACACCTCAACACTCCTCCTCATCAAACATCTCAACACTCCTCCTCACCGAACACCTCAACACTCCTCCTCATGAAACACCTCAACACTCCTCCTCACCGAACACCTCAACACTCCTCCTCACCGAACACCTCAACACTCCTCCTCACCGAACACCTCAACACTCCTCCTCACCGAACACCTCAACATTCCTCCTCACCGAACACCTCAACATTCCTCCTCACCGAACACCTCAACACTCCTCCTCACCGAACACCTCAACATTCCTCCTCACCGAACACCTCAACACTCCTCTTCATCAAACACCTCAACACTCCTCCTCACTGAACACCTAAACACTCCTCCTCATCAAACACCTCAACATTCCTCCTCACCGAACACCTCAACACTCCTCCTCATCAAACACCTCAACACTCCTCCTCACCGAACACCTAAACACTCCTCCTCATCAAACACCTCAACATTCCTCCTCACCGAACACCTCAACACTCCTCCTCATCAAACACCTCAACACTCCTCCTCACCGAACACCTCAACACTCCTCCTCACCGAACACCTCAACACTCCTCCTCACCGAACACCTCAACACTCCTCCTCACTGAACACCTCAACACTCCTCCTCACCGAACACCTCAACATTCCTCCTCACCGAACACCTCAACACTCCTCCTCACCGAACACCTCAACATTCCTCCTCACCGAACACCTCAACATTCCTCCTCACCGAACACCTCAACATTCCTCCTCACCGAACACCTCAACACTCCTCCTCATCAAACATCTCAACACTCCTCCTCACCGAACACCTCAACACTCCTCCTCATCAAACACCTCAACACTCCTCCTCACCGAACACCTCAACACTCCTCCTCACCGAACACCTCAACACTCCTCCTCACCGAACACCTCAACATTCCTCCTCACCGAACACCTCAACATTCCTCCTCACCGAACACCTCAACACTCCTCCTCACCGAACACCTCAACACTCCTCTTCATCAAACACCTCAACACTCCTCCTCACTGAACACCTAAACACTCCTCCTCATCAAACACCTCAACATTCCTCCTCACCGAACACCTCAACATTCCTCCTCATCAAACACCTCAACACTCCTCCTCACCGAACACCTAAACACTCCTCCTCATCAAACACCTCAACATTCCTCCTCACCGAACACCTCAACACTCCTCCTCATCAAACACCTCAACACTCCTCCTCACCGAACACCTCAACACTCCTCCTCACCGAACACCTCAACACTCCTCCTCACCGAACACCTCAACACTCCTCCTCACCGAACACCTCAACATTCCTCCTCACCGAACACCTCAAAACTCCTCCTCACCGAACACCTCAACATTCCTCCTCACCGAACACCTCAACATTCCTCCTCATCAAACACCTCAACACTCCTCCTCACCGAACACCTCAACACTCCTCTTCATCAAACACCTCAACACTCCTCCTCACTGAACACCTAAACACTCCTCCTCATCAAACACCTAAACACTCCTCCTCACCGAACACCTCAACACTCCTCCTCACCGAACACCTCAACATTCCTCCTCACCGAACACCTCAACACTCCTCCTCACCGAACACCTCAACACTCCTCCTCACCGAACACCTCAACATTCCTCCTCACCGAACACCTCAACATTCCTCCTCATCAAACACCTCAACATTCCTCCTCACCCTATGAGGAGCCTCTCCCTATGGAGGATCCCTATACCACTCTACAGATAAAGCGTTGTGGAATTTTTCGGTTCGCGTACCTACCCAAAGTGATAAGATAAAATAAAATTCTCTATCAAAATTTATAGACAAGTAGTTTGTTTAGGCATGGTTTGTAGGAATTACAAACCTGCGCACATATATTCAAACGCACATAACTATAGAATCAATTCTTAATGCGCATGTAAACGCCATCAGCGTCTATCACAGGTTCACGTTTAAAGTCTGTTTAGAGAGAACGGTGTCGTCTTAGCGGCCCCTAATTAAATAACAAATGATCATTTAGACGGAAGTGAATCAATCAAAACTAACTTTAGCTGGAAAAAACATTTTTCAAGAGCCACTATAATACCAAACCAATCTCTGTTACCTTAAATTATGTTTATCTCTGTAAAGCTGCTTTGAAACAATCTACATTGTTAAAAGCGCTATATAAATGAGGATGACTTGACTTGACCGAACACCTCAACATTCCTCCGCACAGAACACCTCAACATTCCTCCTCACCGAACACCTCAACACTCCTCCTCACCGAACACCTCAACATTCCTCCTCACCGAACACCTCAACACTCCTCCTCATCAAACACCTCAACACTCCTCCTCACTGAACACCTAAACACTCCTCCTCATCAAACACCTCAACATTCCTCCTCACCAAACACCTCAACACTCCTCCTCACTGAACACCTCAACACTCCTCCTCACCGAACGCCTCAACACTCCTCCTCATCAAACACCTCAACATTCCTCCTCACCGAACACCTCAACACTCCTCCTCATCAAACACCTCAACACTCCTCCTCACCGAACACCTCAACACTCCTCCTCACCGAACACCTCAACACTCCTCCTCACCGAACACCTCAACACTCCTCCTCACCGAACACCTCAACACTCCTCCTCACCGAACACCTCAACATTCCTCCTCACCGAACACCTCAAAACTCCTCCTCACCGAACACCTCAACATTCCTCCTCACCGAACACCTCAACATTCCTCCTCATCAAACACCTCAACACTCCTCCTCACCGAACACCTCAACACTCCTCTTCATCAAACACCTCAACACTCCTCCTCACTGAACACCTAAACACTCCTCCTCATCAAACACCTCAACATTCCTCCTCACCGAACACCTCAACATTCCTCCTCATCAAACACCTCAACACTCCTCCTCACCGAACACCTAAACACTCCTCCTCATCAAACACCTCAACATTCCTCCTCACCGAACACCTCAACACTCCTCCTCATCAAACACCTCAACACTCCTCCTCACCGAACACCTCAACACTCCTCCTCACCGAACACCTCAACACTCCTCCTCACCGAACACCTCAACACTCCTCCTCACCGAACACCTCAACATTCCTCCTCACCGAACACCTCAAAACTCCTCCTCACCGAACACCTCAACATTCCTCCTCACCGAACACCTCAACATTTCTCCTCATCAAACACCTCAACACTCCTCCTCACCGAACACCTCAACACTCCTCTTCATCAAACACCTCAACACTCCTCCTCACTGAACACCTAAACACTCCTCCTCATCAAACACCTAAACACTCCTCCTCACCGAACACCTCAACACTCCTCCTCACCGAACACCTCAACATTCCTCCTCACCGAACACCTCAACACTCCTCCTCACCGAACACCTCAACACTCCTCCTCACCGAACACCTCAACATTCCTCCTCACCGAACACCTCAACATTCCTCCTCATCAAACACCTCAACATTCCTCCTCACCCTATGAGGAGCCTCTCCCTATGGAGGATCCCTATACCACTCTACAGATAAAGCGTTGTGGAATTTTTCGGTTCGCGTACCTACCCAAAGTGATAAGATAAAATAAAATTCTCTATCAAAATTTATAGACAAGTAGTTTGTTTAGGCATGGTTTGTAGGAATTACAAACCTGCGCACATATATTCAAACGCACATAACTATAGAATCAATTCTTAATGCGCATGTAAACGCCATCAGCGTCTATCACAGGTTCACGTTTAAAGTCTGTTTAGAGAGAACGGTGTCGTCTTAGCGGCCCCTAATTAAATAACAAATGATCATTTAGACGGAAGTGAATCAATCAAAACTAACTTTAGCTGGAAAAAACATTTTTCAAGAGCCACTATAATACCAAACCAATCTCTGTTACCTTAAATTATATGTTTATCTCTGTAAAGCTGCTTTGAAACAATCTACATTGTTAAAAGCGCTATATAAATGAGGATGACTTGACTTGACCGAACACCTCAACATTCCTCCGCACAGAACACCTCAACATTCCTCCTCACCGAACACCTCAACACTCCTCCTCACCGAACACCTCAACATTCCTCCTCACCGAACACCTCAACACTCCTCCTCATCAAACACCTCAACACTCCTCCTCACTGAACACCTAAACACTCCTCCTCATCAAACACCTCAACATTCCTCCTCACCAAACACCTCAACACTCCTCCTCACTGAACACCTCAACACTCCTCCTCACCGAACGCCTCAACACTCCTCCTCATCAAACACCTCAACATTCCTCCTCACCGAACACCTCAACACTCCTCCTCACCGAACACCTCAACATTCCTCCTCACCGAACACCTCAACGCTCCTCCTCATCAAACACCTCAACACTCCTCCTCACTGAACACCTAAACACTCCTCCTCATCAAACACCTCAACATTCCTCCTCACCGAACACCTCAACACTCCTCCTCACCGAACACCTCAACACTCCTCCTCATCAAACACCTCAACACTCCTCCTCACCGGACACCTCGACACTCCTCCTCATCAAACACCTCAACACTCCTCCTCACTGAACACCTAAACACTCCACCTCATCAAACACCTCAACATTCCTCCTCACCAAACACCTCAACATTCCTCCTCACTGAACACCTCACCATTCCTCCTCACCGAACACCTCAACACTCCTCATCACTGAACACCTCAACACTCCTCCTCACCGAACACCTCAACACTCCTCCTCACCGAACACCTCAACACTCCTCCTCACTGAACACCTCAACACTCCTCCTCACCGAACACCTCAACACTCCTCCTCACCGAACAACTCAACACTCCTCCTCACCAAACACCTCAACACTCCTCCTCACCGAACACCTCAACACTCCTCCTCACCGAACACCTCAACACTCCTCCTCACCGAACACCTCAACACTCCTCCTCACCAAACACCTCAACACTTCTCCTCACCGAACACCTCAACATTCCTCCTCACCGAACACCACAACATTCCTCCTCACCAAACACCTCAACATTCCTCCTGACCGAACACCTCAACACTCCTCCTCATCAAACACCTCAACATTCCTCCTCACCAAACACCTCAACATTCCTCCTCACTGAACACATCAACATTCCTCCTCACCGAACACCTCAACATTCCTCCTCACCGAACACCTCAACATTCCTCCTCACCGAATACCTCAACATTCCTCCTAATCAAACACCTCAACACTCCTCCTCACCGAACACCTCAACACTCCTCCTCATCAAACACCTCAACACTCCTCCTCACCGAACACCTCAATACTCCTCCTCATCAAACACCTCAACATTCCTCCTCACCGAACACCTCAACACTCCTCCTCACCGAACACCTCAACATTCCTCCTCACCGAACACCTCAACACTCCTCCTCACCGAACACCTCAACACTCCTCCTCACCGAACACCTCAACACTCCTCCTCACCAAACACCTCAACATTCCTCCTCACTGAACACCTCAACATTCCTCCTCACCGAACACCTCAACACTCCTCATCACCGAACACCTCAACACTCCTCCTCACCGAACACCTCAACACTCCTCCTCACCGAACACCTCAACACTCCTCCTCACCGAACACCTCAACACTCCTCCTCACCGAACACCTCAACACTCCTCCTCACCGAACACCTCAACACTCCTCCTCACTGAACACCTCAACACTCCTCCTCACCGAACACCTCAACACTCCTCCTCACCGAACAACTCAACACTCCTCCTCACCAAACACCTCAACACTCCTCCTCACCGAACACTCCTCCTCACCGAACACCTCAACACTCCTCCTCACCAAACACCTCAACACTCCTCCTCATCGAACACATCAACACTCCTCCTCACCGAACACCTCAAGACTCCTCCTCACCGAACACCTCAACACTCCTCCTCACCGATCACCTCAACACTCCTCCTCACCGAACACCTCAACACTCCTCCTCACCGAACACCTCAACACTCCTCCTCACCAAACACCTCAACATTCCTCCTCACTGAACACCTCAACATTCCTCCTCACCGAACACCTCAACATTCCTCCTCACTGAACACCTCAACATTCCTCCTCACCGAACACCTAAACACTCCTCATCACTGAACACCTCAACACTCCTCCTCACCGAACACCTCAACACTCCTCCTCACCGAACAACTCAACACTCCTCCTCACCAAACACCTCAACACTCCTCCTCACCGAACACCTCAACATTCCTCCTCACCGAACACCTCAACACTCCTCCTCACCGAACACCTCAACATTCCTCCTCACCGAACACTCCTCCTCACCGAACACTCCTCCTCACCGAACACCTCAACACTCCTCCTCACCGAACACCTCAACACTCCCCCTCACCGAACACCTCAACACTCCTCCTCACCGAACACCTCAACGCTCCTCCTCATCAAACTCCTCAACATTCCTTCTCATCAATTATAAATTGAAATTATGACGAAATTATGATTAAGTCGAAAATCATATGCTAAATCAAAATTACGATTAATAATTTATTGTGATTCATTATTAAATCAATTAATAATTAAAAAATATCATCTCATTATTCAATGTTCATTCAACCGTTTTTTCTGATCAAACAGAATGTGACTGAGTTTTCGTGTCGGGTTGAACAGCAGACGGTGTGTTTCTCTCTCAGCTCGGCTGTTATTGAAACAGATTAAAGAGAGTTAAACTATGGAACAATAACTCATGCATCTGAATGAAACTCGCAGTTATGAAACCTGCAGCTGCTCATGAAATGCAACTCGCTGTCAGTTTATTGTGTAATCGAGTCCTGAGTGTGTTTTATTCAGTCCGTGTTTACATCCGCGGAGCTTTTGTTTTCCCGGCTGTTGTTTCCCATGCAGAAGGTAATTACAGCCCTGCACAGATTCAGGGAAAGAGCTGGAAACCCAGAGAGAAAACAATCCCAAAATAGCGCCGCTGGATGTGGATCACATTTGTGCTCTTATAAAAGCCTATTTAAAAGTGGCTCTGGGTAAATAGAATTTGGAGAGGAAAGTGGAAAATCCTTCATAATGTACATGAATGATGTGTAATAACACGTCTCACTTGTGTGTGTGTTTGTGTGTTTGTGTGTGTGTGTGTGTGTGTGTGTGTGTGTGTGTGTGTGTGTGTGTGTGTGTGTGTGTGTGTGTGTGTGTGAAGGAGACGTGGTTTTGGCCGGGTAGCTCTGGGTCGGAGGACGTGGTTCTTAGTGGAACTCACTGCATCGGGACTGAAATCTCCATTCAGCAGTGTGGGAGGAGCCAACAGGTGTACTGCCCTCGAGGGGGCGGAGCTAAAGCAGCCGGGGTCACCTGTGCAGACGGTACCAGAGCTGCTGGGAATCACTTATAAAATAATTAATATTTATGATCCTTATATAATGGCGCTGTTGCTGTTTTTTTGGCAGTGGCTCCGGATCTGGTGGTGGACGCTCAGCTGGTTCAGGAGTCTGCGTACCTGGAGGACCGTCCGCTGCACCTGCTCACCTGTGCTCACGAGGAACACTGCCTGTCCTCCTCTGCCTCACGCATGAACTGGCATGATCACAATGGTCACCGGCGGCTCCTGCGCTTCTCCTCACGCATCATGAACCTGGGCAGAGCCGACTTCAGACCCAGAGCCACAAGAGAGTCCTGGACCTGGCACCAGTGTCACAGGTGTGTGTGTGTGTGTGTGTGTGTGTGTGTGTGTGTGTGTGTGTGTGTGTGTGTGTGTGTGTGTGTGTGTGTGTGTGTGTGTGTGTGTGTGTGTGTGATATTCTGTAGTGCAGAAGAATATGGAGATGGAGAGATACTTTATTAACAGATGTTTACACAGGAACACACGAGAACTGCCACCAAGCATGGGCTACAACAACACTACTAACTCTGAGAGATTCAGCCACCTGTTGCACAAGCATGCCCTCTAGTGGTCACACTCCCAAATAACCTTATACTTCACTGTATCCCCTTCCCCCTGATAACACTAGCCCCCAACAAATTAGTCAGATATATGAACAGCAGTATAATGACATTTTATGAACATTACACTTTTTTTCTTCTACTTTTTTTAACAACGTTGATACAGCCTAAGCTCGGGATTTTGGGTAGACTGCCATATGCTCACCTGATCAATGTGCCAGCGCACTACCTGGCCATTCCTCCACAGCTTAGAATATTGCTCTTGGCTGATGATCGTCACACCTGTGTCGACTTCAAACTCCACTTGCATTCCCCATCACCTTCTTTGTGATAGTAGGCACTTTGGGTTTCACTTGGTATATACTGTATATTGTGTTAATATCACTGGTGTCCTCCCTCTCGTCACTTTCCTCCTCTCTAATGAGATGAGCTCTCCTACCAGCTCTTTCTTTTCTCCTCAGTTTTCCTCAGTTAACAATCCTTGTAGATCTCTCACGTTTTCGATTGCAGACTCCATTGCCTGGCAGATGTTATTTTCTGCATACTGTCATCATTCACTCCACAGAGGAGTCTATCACACAGCATTCGTGGAAGTGTGGCCCCGTACTCACATTGCTGTGCTAACTTATTCAATTCCGCCACATAATCTGCAACAGTTTCTCCCTCTTTCTGTGTGTGTGACTTAAATTTATATCTTTGCACAACTTCACTTGGTTTAGGATTGAAATGATTTTTGAGGACTTTTACCAACTCTTCATGTGTTTTCTCTCCTAGCTTTGCGGGGTAGAGTAAACTTCTCAACAAGCAATGTGTGTTAGCCCCAAATCCACAACAGCACAACCTTCTATTTCTCAGCTATCTCAATGTCATTTGCTTGAAAGAAATACTCCATCATTTCCATGTATTCCTCCCACAGCTCCGACTCACTGTCGAATGGGCTCAATTTTCCCACCAGCGTCGTCATCTTGACTCTTTAGACCTTGCCTTTAACTTATGCTGTCTGTTTCACTGCCGAAAAGATACTCATACGGCCATTAAACGCTCACAGCAACATTTCCTCTGTCACGTGAACTCGATAGATCGTCATCGTCAATTATGTGATATTCTGTAGTGCAGCAGAATATGGAGATGGAGAGATACTTTATTAACAGATGTTTACACGGGAACACAGATAGATCTGCCACCAAACATGGGCTACTACAACACTGGTAACTGAGATATTCAGCCATCTGTTGCACAAGCATGCCCTCTAGTGGTCACACTCCCAAATAACCTTATATTTCACTAGTGTGTATGTGTGTTCAGCTGTGTCAGGATTCTGTGGTCAGTATAAGTCCTCGTCCAGCAGAAGGAGAATCTGTCATGTGACGGTTTACAACCCAATGAGAGGCCAGGATTGTGTCACATGACTGCTGTGTTTCTGATCTCTTACAGGCATTACCATAGTATCGAGGTCTTCACACACTATGACCTCTTGACCCTGAACGGTACGAGGGTCGCTGAGGGTCACAAGGCCAGTTTCTGTTTGGAGGACACGTACTGCCCTGAAGGTGAAGCGGCACGAACTTTCTGGAGTAATCAGTGATCAGTAACAGTAATCAGTCTAATAGGAATCACTGTAACAGTAATCAGTGTAACAGTAATTAGTGTAACAGCAATCAGTGTAACAGGAATCAGTCTAATAGGAATCAGTGTAACAGCAATCAGTGTAACAGGAATCAGTGTAACAATGATCAGTCTAATAGGAATCAGTGTAACAGAAATCAGTGTTACAATAATCAATCTAATAGGAATCAGTGTAACAGTAATCCGTGTAACAGCAATCAATGTAACAGGAATCAGTCTAATAGGATTCAGTGTAACAGCAATCAGTGTAACAGCAATCAGTGTAACAGGAATCAGTGTAACAGCAATCAGTGTAACAGGAATCAGTCTAATAGAAATCAGTGTAACAGCAATCGGTGTAACAGCAATCAGTGTAACAGCAATCAGTGTAACAGGATCAGTGTAACAGCAATCAGTGTAACAGGAATCAGTCTAATAGGAATCAGTGTAACAGCAATCAGTGTAACAGCAATCAGTGTAACATGAATCAGTCTAATAGGAATCAGTGTAACAGGAATCAGTGTAACAGCAATTAGTCTAATAGGAATCAGTGTAACAGCAATCAGTGTAACAGCAATCAGTGTAACAGTAATCAGTGTAACAGCAATCAGTGTAACAGCAATCAGTGTAACAGTATTCAGTGTAACAGCAATCAGTGTAACAGGAATCATTGTAATAGGAATCAGTGTAACAGGAATCAGTGTAGCAGCAATCCGTGTAGCAGCAATCAGTGTAACAGCAATCAGTGTAACAGGAATCAGTGTAACAGCAATCAGTGTAACATGATTCAGTCTAATATGAATCAGTGTAACAGCAATCAGTGTAACAGGAATCAGTCTAATAGGAATCAGTGTAACAGCAATCAGTGTAACAGGAATCAGTCTAACAGGAATCAGTGTAACAGGAATCAGTGTAACAGGAATCAGTCTAATAGGAATCAGTGTAACAGGAATCAGTCTAATAGGAATCAGTGTAACAATAATCAGTCTAATAGGAATCAGTGTAACAGTAATCAGTGTAACAGGAATCATTGTAACAGGAATCAGTATAAAAGTAATCAGTGTAACAGGAATCAGTCTAACAGGAATCAGTGTAACAGGAATCAGTCTAACAGTAATCAGTCTAACAGTAATCAGTGTAACAGGAATCAGTCTAACAGTAATCAGTGTAACAGGAATCAGTGTAACAGGAATCAGTGTAAAAGTAATCAGTGTAACAGGAATCAGTGTAACAGCAATCAGCATAACAGCAATCAATCTAATAGGAATCAGTGTAACAGCAATCAGTGTAACAGTAATCAGTCTAATAGGATTTAGTGTAACAGGAATCAGGGTAACAGGAATCAGTGTAACAGTAATCAGTCTAATATGATTTAGTGTAACAGGAATCAGTGTAACAGGAATCAGTGTAACAGGAATCAGTGTAACAGGAATCAGTGTAACAGCAATCAGTGTAACAGCAATCAGTGTAACAGCAATCAGTGTAACAGGAATCAGTGTAACAGCAATCAATGTAACAGCCATCAGTCTAATAGGAATCAGTGTAAAAGGAATCAGTGTAACAGCAATCAGTGTAACAGCAATCCGTGTAACAGGAATCAGTGTAACAGCAATCAGTGTAACAGGAATCAGTGTAACAATAATCAGTGTAACAGCAATCAGTGTAACAATAATCAGTGTAACAGCAATCAGTGTAACATTAATCAGTGTAATAGGAATCAGTGTAACAGGAATCAGTGTAACAATAATCAGTGTAATAGGAATCAGTGTAACAGCAATCAGTGTAACAGGAATCAGTGTAACAGCAATCAGTGTAACAGGAATCAGTGTAACAGCAATCAGTGTAACAGCAATCAGTGTAACAGGAATCAGTGTAACAGCAATCAATGTAACAGCAATCAGTGTAACAGGAATCAGTGTAACAGCAATCAGTGTAACAGCAATCAGTGTAACAGGAATCAGTGTAACAGTAATCAATGTAACAGCCATCAGTCTAATAGGAATCAGTGTAAAAGGAATCAGTGTAACAGCAATCAGTGTAACAGCAATCCGTGTAACAGGAATCAGTGTAACAGCAATCAGTGTAACAGGAATCAGTGTAACAATAATCAGTGTAACAGCAATCAGTGTAACAATAATCAGTGTAACAGCAATCAGTGTAACAATAATCAGTGTAATAGGAATCAGTGTAACAGGAATCAGTGTAACAATAATCAGTGTAATAGGAATCAGTGTAACAGCAATCAGTGTAACAGGAATCAGTGTAACAGCAATCAGTGTAACAGGAATCAGTGTAACAGCAATCAGTGTAACAATAATCAGTGTAACAGCAATCAGTGTAACAATAATCAGTGTAATGGGAATCAGTGTAACAGGAATCAGTGTAACAATAATCAGTGTAATAGGAATCAGTGTAACAGGAATCAGTGTAACAGGAATCAGTGTAACAGCAATCAGTGTAACAATAATCAGTGTAATAGGAATCAGTGTAACAGGAATCAGTGTAACAATAATCAGTGTAATAGGAATCAGTGTAACAGGAATCAGTGTAACAGCAATCAGTGTAATAGGAATCAGTGTAACAGGAATCAGTGTAACAGGAATCAGTGTAACAGCAATCAGTGTAACAGGAATCAGTGTAATAGGAATCAGTGTAACAATGATCAGTCTAATAGGAATCAGTGTAACAGGAATCAGTGTAACAGCAATCAGTGTAATAGGAATCAGTGTAACAATAATCAGTGTGATAGGAATCAGTGTAACAATAATCAGTGTGATAGGAATCAGTGTAACAGGAATCAGTGTAACAATGATCAGTCTAATAGGAATCAGTGTAATAGGAATCAGTGTAACAGGAATCAGTGTAACAGCAATCAGTGTAACAGGAATCAGTGTAACAATAATCAGTGTAATAGGAATCAGTGTAACAGGAATCAGTGTAACAGGAATCAGTGTAACAGCAATCAGTGTAATAGGAATCAGTGTAACAGGAATCAGTGTAACAGGAATCAGTGTAACATCAATCAGTGTAATAGGAATCAGTGTAGCAGCAATCAGTGTAACAGCAATCAGTGTAATAGGAATCAGTGTAACAGGAATCAGTGTAACAGCAATCAGTGTAACAGGAATCAGTGTAACAGCAATCAGTGTAATAGGAATCAGTGTAACAGCAATCAGTGTAACAGGAATCAGTGTAACAGCAATCAGTGTAATAGGAATCAGTGTAGCAGCAATGAGTGTAACAGCAATCAGTGTAATAGGAATCAGTGTAACAGGAATCAGTGTAACAGCAATCAGTGTAACAGGAATCAGTGTAACAGCAATCAGTGTAACAGGAATCAGTGTAACAGGAATCAGTGTAACAGGAATCAGTGTAACAGCAATCAGTGTAACAGCAATCAGTGTAACAGCAATCAGTGTAACAGGAATCAGTGTAACAGGAATCAGTGTAACAGCAATCAGTGTAACAGCAATCAGTGTAATAGGAATCAGTGTAACAGGAATCAGTGTAACAATAATCAGTGTAATAGGAATCAGTGTAACAGGAATCAGTGTAACAGGAATCAGTGTAACAGGAATCAGTGTAACAGCAATCAGTGTAACAGCAATCAGTGTAACAGCAATCAGTGTAACAGCAATCAGTGTAACAGCAATCAGTGTAACAGCAATCAGTGTAACAGCAATCAGTGTAACAGGAATCAGTGTAACAGCAATCAGTGTAACAATAATCAGTGTAATAGGAATCAGTGTAACCGGAATCAGTGTAACAGGAATCAGTGTAACAGCAATCAGTGTAACAGGAATCAGTGTAACAATAATCAGTGTAATAGGAATCAGTGTAACAGGAATCAGTGTAACAGGAATCAGTGTAACAGCAATCAGTGTAACAATAATCAGTGTAACAATAATCAGTGTAATAGGAATCAGTGTAACAGGAATCAGTGTAATAGGAATCAGTGTAATAGGAATCAGTGTAACAGGAATCAGTGTAACAGGAATCAGTGTATGAAACAATATGATGAGCTTGTTAAAAACAGCGTCTCATTTGCTTTGTCTCCATGGCAACAGGCCTGACGAAACGCTACGCCTGCTACAACATGGGCGATCAGGGCATCACTGTGGGATGCTGGGATACGTACCGCCACGACATCGACTGTCAGTGGGTGGACATCACTGACGTCCCACCGGGAGACTACATCTTCCAGGTCAGAGGTCACAGAGTGTGTGTGTTTGTTTGTGTGTGTGTGTGTGTGTGTGTGTGTGTGTGTGTGTGTGTGTGTGTGTGTTTATACTGATGAACAGGGTTGAGCTGATGATTTCTCCTCTTGGAGTCGAGCAGAATGAACTCGTTAGCAGAGAGAATTATGAGCGCTTGATAATTAAACACATCTGACCTTCAGCTGGATGGTTTTTATTGTTCTTTTGTTTTCTGGGAAACACGTTTGAGTTCGAGTTCAGATCTTCTACAGGTTCCTCAGGCTCATATTCATTCACAAGTAATTTGAAAAGTGAAGGGAAGATCCTCATAAAGGCATTATGGAATATGAGTGTGGGATTTATTCCGGTTTTATTTATCTTTTTAGATCAGTAAAAGTCAAGTATGATGATTGATTGCGGTGAGACTGTATGTGATTGGATCGCGCAGGTCATGTGACGTTCTTCATCTCCTCTTGTGTGTTTGACGCGATTACAGGGTGTTTCTGGGAAACACAGCCATGATTGAGGCCTGTTATTCTCGGACGTTCACTTGCGGTCAGCTAAAGATGATCCTGCATGATTGCACAGTCATTCCAGAATCTTTCCGTTCCACGTTTGTGTCTCATGCTCGTCTTACATCAGTAGTTCCAGCAGGACTCAATTAAACCGTGACGAAGTTCAACTCAGTGCCACAAATTAGGCAGAAAACATAATATCCATGAATCCGTCAGTGTTTTTATGAGGCCGTATGTGGGATGGAAAAGTCATTAAAGATGAAGTGTAGTTCTGTGGTTCTCCATCTCCAGTGTGTGAAACGGATAAGTGTGTCCAGATGTGAGCATGTGTGTGTGTTCTGCAGGTGGAGGTGAACCCCTCAATGGATATGGCCGAGTCCGACTTCCAGAATAACGTGATGCGCTGCCGGTGCCGCTACGACGGCGGGCGAGTGTATCTGTACGGCTGCCACGCGGGTGAGACTCACACACACAGTATCGGGGGGAACGTTACTTTTAGAAGTAATGCATTACAATATTGCGTTACTCCAAAAAAAGTAACTAACTAACTTGGGTTACTTAGTTACTTTGAATAAAAAGTAATGCGTTACGTTACTTTTTCTCGCCTGGGTTGGGCTTGCTTGTTTGTTTTTTAATAACAACAAAAAAAGTTGTATTTTTGACAAATGTAAAGACCTTTCACACCAAAAGTGAAGTGAATAATTCTCAGGCTGAAGGAAATGCATATTCACTCCTGTACAGTAGAGGGCGCCACTCAAACTAACCTTCCAGCTGTTCTGGATTAAAGAACAACAGGATATAGGAAAATAAATTCAACACTTTTATTCCTAAATCTAATCTAAAGAAATTTTTGCCTATTGTTATGGTGGAATTAGATCATTGAAGGTCAGCAGCAAAGACATTGGTTTATAAAGTGAGATTAAATACATTAAGTATATTTCTGCAATTTAATATAGTTAATTGTAAAATTCTGGGATTGTATTTTACTGTTTTATTCATTTTGAGGAATATTGAATGTTTTCGTGCAAGTAAGATGAGTAAATGCATGTTCACATTTAGTCTAGAACTAAAATAACAATCATGTTTAGACACACACACACGCGCACACACACACATACACACACACCTCCCCACTTTATTTCTCTCAACATGGGGACAGGAGAGCTGTCAGTCAATAAATGAGAAAAAGTAACTACAGTTACTTACTTGAAAAAGTAATCTGATTACGTAACTGTAACGAGTTACACACAACACTGCTGTCACAATGCTTTTATTCACACACCAGTTCATTTTTAATTCCTTTTTTTTAAAGTCTGTTTATTTAACTTTTACAATAACAACAACAGGATACAGATCCAGAAGAATAGTGAAAAACATATTGCCCCCCCACCCAAGATATAAAATAACGTCAAAAAAGGGTAGTAATAAAAACATAAAGTAATTGTGACTTTTTATCTCACAGTTCCATGTTTATTTCTCACAATTTGAAAAATACGTCTGAATTGCGAAATATAATCTTCGAATTAAAAAAGGCAATTGTTACTTTATCTCTTGTTGTGTCTTAATTTATCAAATTGTGAGTTTATATCTTACAGTTCTGAGAAAAAAGTCAGAATTGCGAAATATAAACTTGCAATTTAAGAAAAAAGTCGCAATTACCTTTTTTTTTATTACTCCGTGGTTCTTTCCATAGCTGAGTGCAATTCTTCAAAAAGTGTGCAAATATTTTCGTAAGAACATCTTTTCTTCTTGCGTAGGAGTTTACAGGTTTATTACCGTAATATTATCGTATTATAGTGTAACAATCATAATAAGAACACACAATATTTATTTGGCATTGTGCTTTAATGCGCTGATATTTAGTTCTGAATGCTGCCGAAAATGTTGTAATTCTAAATTAAAAGCGAGGTCTGTATTCGAGTCACTTCACAGATCATTATTTACATTATTAATCACTTCATAGCACTCGTACACTTCTCTATTAATAAGAATATATATGTATCTATATGCTGTAGTGTTTAATTAATTAAACAACGCCATAAATTCATTAAGTTGGAGGTCGTTCTAACTTTAAGAGGTTATTTACGATAATTTTTTTAGAACATTGTTTTTAGGAATTCAGAATCGTTTTGTCTTTAGAAGAATCAAGAGCATTCATTAGTTTTTGGGACGAGTTTGGTGAATTTCGATGTGTTTCTCGTCTCACAGGTGACGCTTACAGCGCCGAGGTAGAGGACCTGTTTGAACACCAGCGCCAGATCTCAAACAACTTCCTCTGATGAAGCCTTGGAGCGACAGGACTCTGGTGGGCGGAGTCTGTGGGGTGGGCGGGGCTAGTGTGATGATTGACAGCAGGGCCGTTCACAGTTCACTCACCTGTTCATTTGGCCAGTATTGATGCTGTTGGTGAATCAGAAGATGTTTCTGCAGGGATGATGAAGGATTTGGAAACCGTGTGAGTTTAATCTTCATCAAACACAGATTCAGGGGAAAACTAAATGTTAAAAACCCTAATACTGAACATCAGTCGTGAACATTGTTTTCAAAGTAAACCTATAATTGAAAATGTCCTTCAAATGTGCTCGTTATTTTCATACTGTAATTCACACGTGATTTTTTTATTTGATTTTGATCAACAAGGGTGACTTAAAAGTGTTTGATTTAACAAATTGATTAAATTTTAAAATGCATTCAAATAAAATGGAAAAAAAAACAAGATATAAATTAAAATCATATTTCCCCTTTAATAAGTATTGTTTTTATTGAAGAACAAAGTTCAATACTGCCAGTTTGTGTTCATAAAGATGTTTTGTCACAGTTATTAATGGATTCTCCTTCAGCTCTGACGTGTGTCTCGTGCCACTGGTGCTGGTTTTAGTGGCTCATTTAGTCTTTAATATTATTATGCATTATGATTATTATCATGAGTGGCTCAGATAATGAAATGTTTGGTCACATGTACAGGTTTATGGGTTGTGGTTTGTCTGTATTTCTCAAACACTCTCTCTATGAAGAGAGACAGTCGGCCGGTCGAGTTTTACAGATTGTGCTTCAATACTTGAAAAATAAACTTCTCATGTGTAACACAAGAAATCTGATGTTTCACACTGTATGTTCCAGAGTTTGATGATAATAAAGAACGACTGACTTCAGCTGTGTCCAACTTTACACATTAAGCCAAACTGAATAATAAATCTCATCTGGTGTTTATGACTGAGAAACATTAACGTGATGAATCTCTGTAAATGAATCTGTTCATCCTTCATAAAGACCCTGATTCACTTCATTCCTGACGGACACGATCACACACACATTCACAGACGCACTTCTCACCTATACTGGGAAAATTCATATTAAATGTGTAAAAGATTCAGTTATTATTACATCACTGTTTTTTTCCTAGTTATTTAGCTACTTAGTTTAATCTTATTTATATGTATTTAGCTGTATCAAATTTATATAATTTAAATAACATTTTATTTATTTAATTCAAATATTTTAATCAAGTTATTTTCATGTGATTTATTAATTTATTATTTTTTATTTAGATTAATTGTTATTCAAAATTTTAATCAAATTGTTTATTTATTTGAAATAGTTTAATATGTAAATAAAATGTTAATTATTTTAGATTGTTTTACTTTTATGTAAATAAATCAATTTGATTTAAGTTTTTTATATATATTTTATTTCATTCAAATCCATTTATTTTAATCACATGTATTTATTTATGTATTTATTTAAATACAATGTTTATTTTATTTTTTACTTTAATCAAATTTATTTATTTAAAAAGTATTATTATTTCATTTTTATTTATTTAAATATTTTAGTTTATCCTAATCAATTTATTTGAATCTAATGTATTTATTTATGTACAATATTATTATTTTTACTTTAATCAAATTGTTTTATTTAAATAAATGATTATGTTTTATTCTAATTGATTTATTTTAATCTATAGTATTAATTTATTAAAATAGAATTTTGTATATTTATTTTAATATATTTACTTTAATCAAAACACTATTTAGTTTAATGTTATTACAGTGTTTCCGCTGCGCGTCCACCGATCCTCTAGCGCGCCCTCGCGGCTTCTGGCGCACGTGCATTTGTAATAATTCCGCGTGCACGCGCGCTTAGCCACGCCCCTCGCTCGCTGTAGTAGCGTTTCCGGTGTCGATGTTACAGTTTGTACACTTTTGTGTTTTTAGTGTGTTTTCCCCCGAGAGCAAACGCGACATCGCCCGTTTTCATGATGTCCGTGTAGCGCGAAGCTGTCGTCGAGTTCTGTCGTCTCCTCCGAACAGGAAGTTTGAGTGATTCCCTCATATCTTGATGATTTACCTCAGCGATGTTGAACTCCACACAGACCCGCGGAATCTTGGCTTTACTGAGTTTATTCTGCGCTGATTCCTGCTCGGGATGGTTTCAAAACAACGCGAAGAAGAACAGCATAAGCCCACAGCAGGAGCCCTCGGACAGCTGCCTTTGTCATGTACGTGTATTCGATGCTATGACTATAATAAAAACACTTTATTATCGTCAAGACGTCCGTTATTGATATAGTTACAGTAGTATTTCTGGCATGTTCTTCTGTCGCGCGAGTGTGACGTCAACCCGTCCGCAGTTAGTTGCGGTTTTGAGTTAAAAGTTAGACGTGTTCGTGTTCTTACATATTCTTACATTCATTGCTTTTAAAACTAAAATTAATGGCATTAAACCCGCACTGTCTGTGTGGCTGTCAATGATATCAATAGAAAGAAAATTCTAACATTTCACAAAAAAATCTGGCTCGTATATTTGTTTTCTTTCTTTTTCTCAGATTTTAATCCAGAGTTGATTATAAATGATTGAAATTATTATAATGCTAAGTTTAGTTATTTAAAAACGAGAGCACACAGTATAAAGCGACATATATTTAGAATACGTTGGAAACAGAACTTCTGTTAATCAGCGTGGTGTTCTCCCATTGGTCCGGCGGGTGCGCTGACGTCAGCGGGGCTGTGGGATTTGTAGTCTTTCCTCCCTCCCAGAAGCGTTGACAGCAGCGCTGAGCGCGCCCGCGGAGAACTACAGCGCGGCGCGCGTGTGGATGACGTGCGTTTGTTTGGAGGCGGGGCGAGCGGCGGAGTTTCCACGCGGTAGTTCGAGTTTGACAGCTCATCTCTCGCGGTCCGCAGAAACACTCAGCACTTACTCAACATTTACTCAAGGCATGTCTGTTTTAATCCCGTCTCTGTTTGCTCTGGGACTTTTGGGACTTTTGCATTCAAAGCAGCCGCAGGTCAGATGCAAATATGCGCTATTTACAACCACCACATTATTTTTTTAAATTCATTTTTTTTATTATAATTTTTTTTGCTGCTTGGTTTTCTAGACATGTCTTCTGTGTTCTGTATTTCAAATTCTTTATTATAAAATGTAATGAAGTGTAGGTTTTGATTATGAATGTAAGGTCAGACTCTTGTGTTGTTCAGTTAATATAATATAATAATAACGGTGTGTTGTTTGTGCAGCTGACCGGTGTGCTGGACGACTGCTTCTGCGACATCGAGAGCATCGACGTCTTCAACAACTTCAAGATTTACCCTCACGTTCTCAAGCTCACCGAGAGAGACTTCTTCCGATACTACAAGGTGTGTGGAGATCCGTCAAGGCTTCGTCTGGAGGAGGTTTGGTGGATTAACATTACTGTGTGTGTGTGTGTGTGTGTGCGCAGGTGAACCTGAAGCGCCCGTGTCCGTTCTGGCCCGATGACGGCCATTGCTCCATCAAAGACTGCCACGTAGAGCCGTGCCCAGAGGTCAGAGGTCAACACCAGGCCGATCACACGATGCGTTATTGTGTGTTGTTTGGTTTCGGCTCTAGTTGTTCTGAGGCTGAATGTAGTTTGAGAATCTCTTTCATTTCTTCCAGAGTAAAGTTCCTGTAGGAATTAAATCCGGCAACTATAACAAGGTGAGAGACTTCCGGCTGTGTGTGTGTGTGTGTGTGTGTGTGTGTGTGTGTGTGTGTGTGTGTGTGTGTGTGTGTGTGTGTGTGTGTGTGTGTGTGTGTGTGTTTGTTCAGCGTGTGACCCGTGTGTGTTTGCTGCAGGTGTGTGTGTGTGTGTTTGCTGCAGGTGTGTGTGTGTGTGTGTGTGTGTGTTTGCTGCAGTTGTGTGTGTGTGTGTGTGTGTTTGCTGCAGGTGTGTGTGTGTGTGTGTGTTTGCTGCAGGTGTGTGTGTGTTTGTGTGTGTTTGTGTGTGTCAGGTTGTTTCTTTGTTCAGCGTGTGTGTGTGTGTGTGTTTGCTGCAGGTGTGTGTGTGTGTGTGTGTGTTTGCTGCAGGTTTGTGTGTGTGTGTGTGTGTGTTTGCTGCAGGTGTGTGTGTGTGTTTGCTGCAGGTGTGTGTGTGTGTGTGTTTGCTGCAGGTGTGTGTGTGTGTGTGTTTGCTGCAGGTGTGTGTGTGTGTGTGTGTTTGCTGCAGGTGTGTGTGTGTGTGTGTGTGTGTGTGTGTGTGTGTGTGTCTGATAATAACACATCTGTACAGAACATGTGACACTCTTATTTTATCATCACTATTATAGTTTTTATTAATATACTGAATCAGTTTTTTATATAAATATATTTCTGTATTTTATTTTAATTTGTTTAAATTAATTTATATGTATATATCTATGTAGTTTTTATTCATTTTTATTTCAGTTTTAGTTATTTTAGTTTAAGGCTTTTTGTAACTTTCATTTTATTTAAAGTAACAAAACTGTTTTTTATAGTTTTATTTCTAGTTTTAGTTAAACTATAATAACCCTGTGCTGAATTAATGTGATTCACATTGACTTTATTAATAAATTAATGCTCTGGCCGTCAATATCAATAATCAATTGTTATTTTTAGAGCTGTCAAATCGATTAATGGCGTAAATATATATTTATACATGCATATGTTATGTATATATATTTATCGTTTTGTCCCATCATCCTTTGGCTGCGTCACATGATCTTAAACGAAAGTAAAGCGTTGGAGAGAATCAGCTCTTAAAGGGACAGGAGCGCCATTAATGATGATCAAACGAGGAATCACTCACTGCTCTCCACTGAATCACTTCTGTAGCTTTAATAAAGATTATCTATATTTACTCGATCATTTGTGCAGTGAAGACTGTGAAATATTTCATAACTTTAATTTCTGTACATTTCCACCAGTAGAGAAACCCTGAGAACCGTGAATGTGGCATTCATTACAATGAGTTCGAGTGAAGATGGTTTTACGTTCACTTAAATTAAAAGTCTAATAAAATGTTATGGGTAAAATGAAGAAGAAAATCATCTGATAGCGTCGTCAGTGTAAGTGTCGGTGTCACTGGCCTCTTTCATAGCGATACGCCATTAAACTAAGATTGAACTTTTAGGATCCTGTCCTTCTGTTGTTTCTGCATTAAACAGAGATTCAATGTGAAAGTTTTACATTATAAAAATATATTAAACTAAATATATTAAAGACAAATGTGTGATTAATTAGTTAATTTTTTACACACACACACACACACACACATATATATTTACAAACTTTTATGTTAGATGTGATTAATCGATGTAACAACACCAGTGGTTTTTGTGCTTAATCTGCGACGGTTGTTCGTTTACAACATTCAGTCATTATTCTGCGAAAACGTTCACTTTTAATCTTATTTCCTTCTTTAAAGCAAATAATCATTTATAATAAACATATTTAATCATTTCTAATAGTCGTATTTTCTCTTCTGACTTATCGATTTATTTCATTTGTGTGTTTGTAGTGAATTTTTGCATCCCTGTGTTTCTCCTTCAGCGCAGTAACGCGTGTGTGTGTGTGTGTGTGTGTGTGTGTGTGTGTAACGTGTGTGTGTGTAACGTGTGTGTGTGTGTAACGTGTGTGTGTAACGTGTGTGTGTGTAACGTGTGTGTGTGTAACGTGTGTGTGTGTGTAACGTGTGTGTGTGTGTGTGTGTGTGTGTGTGTGTGTGTGTGTAACGTATGTGTGTGTGACGTGTGTGTGTAACGTGTGTGTGTAACGTGTGTGTGTGTGTGTGTGTGTGTGTGTAACGTGTGTGTGTGTGTAACGTGTGTGTGTGTGTGTGTGTAACGTGTGTGTGTGTGTAACGTGTGTGTGTAACGTGTGTAACGTGTGTGTGTGTGTAACGTGTGTGTGTGTGTGTAACGTGTGTGTGTGTGTAACGTGTGTGTGTGTGTAACGTTTGTGTGTAACGTGTGTGTGTAACGTGTGTGTGTGTGTAACGTGTGTGTGTGTAACGTGTGTGTGTGTGTAACGTGTGTGTGTGTGTGTGTGTAACGTGTGTGTGTGTGTGTGTGTTTAACGTGTGTAACGTGTGTGTGTGTAACGTGTGTGTGTGTGTGTGTGTAACGTGTGTGTGTGTGTGTAACGTGTGTGTGTGTGTGTGTGTGTGTGTGTGTGTGTGTGTGTGTGTGTGTGTGTGTGTGTAACGTGTGTGTGTGTGTAACGTGTGTGTGTAACGTTTGTGTGTAACGTGTGTGTGTGTGTAACGTGTGTGTGTGTGTGTGTAACATGTGTGTGTGTGTGTGTAACGTGTGTGTGTGTGTGTAACGTGTGTAACGTGTGTGTGTGTGTGTAACGTGTGTGTGTGTGTGTGTAACGTGTGTGTGTGTGTAACGTGTGTGTGTGTAACGTGTGTGTGTGTGTAACGTGTGTGTGTAACGTGTGTGTGTAACGTGTGTGTGTGTGTGTAACGTGTGTGTGTGTGTGTGTGTGTGTGTGTGTGTTTAACGTGTGTGTTTAACGTGTGTGTGTAACGTGTGTGTAACGTGTGTAACGTGTGTGTGTGTAACGTGTGTAACGTGTGTGTGTGTGTAACGTGTGTAACGTGTGTGTGTAACGTGTGTGTGTAACGTGTGTGTGTGTGTGTGTAACGTGTGTGTGTGTGTAACGTGTGTGTGTGTAACGTGTGTGTGTGTGTAACGTGTGTGTAACGTGTGTGTGTGTAACGTGTGTGTGTAACGTGTGTGTGTAATGTGTGTGTGTGTAACGTGTGTGTAACGTGTGTGTGTGTGTGTGTGTAACGTGTGTGTGTAACGTGTGTGTGTGTAACGTGTGTGTGTGTAACGTGTGTGTGTAACGTGTGTGTGTGTGTGTGTAACGTGTGTGTGTAACGTGTTAACGCGTGTGTGTGTGTGTGTGTGTGTGTGTGTGTGTGTAACGTGTGTGTGTGTGTGTGTAACGTGTGTGTGTAACGCGCACGCGTGTGTGTAACGTGTGTGTAAAGTGTGTCTGTGTAACGTGTGTGTGTGTGTGTGTGTGTCTGTGTAACGTGTGTGTGTGTGTTTGTGTGTGTGTAACGTTTGTGTGTGTAACGTTTGTGTGTGTAACGTTTGTGTGTAGTGTGTGTGTGTGTGTGTAACGTGTGTGTGTGTGTGTGTGTGTAACGTGTGTGTGTGTGTGTGTGTAACGTGTGTGTGTGTGTGTAACGTGTGTGTGTGTGTGTGTTTGTGTGTGTGTGTGTGTGTGTAACGTGTGTGTGTGTGTAACGTGTGTGTGTGTGTGTTTGTCTGTGTGTGTAATGTGTGTGTGTGTGTGTAACGTGTGTGTGTGTTTGTAACGTGTGTGTGTGTGTAACATGTGTTCTTCCTCTAGTTTTCTCAGGCCAGCGCTGACGTCATCGACTGTGAACAAGCTCATGAACTGGGCGCCATCAACAACACACTGAGGTAAAGCACACTCGTTACACACACACACACACACACACACACACAACATCACAGCAAAGTGAGGTAAAGCAGACAAACGCACGCACACACACACACAACATCAACAACACACTGAGGTAAAGCACACACACACACACACACACATAACATCAACAACACACTGAGGTAAAGCACACACACACACACACACACCCCACAGCACAGGCACTAACACACAATTCTGTGTGTCAGTAATCAGAGTAAGGAGGCGTTCGCAGACTGGGCTCATCACGACGACGCTCAGGACCATTTCTGCGGATTAGACGGTGAGTGTAAAACATGTTCCTGTCAGTCTCACAGGAAGTGTGTTTGATCTGTAATCAGCAGATCTGAGCTGGTTATTTATAGGACTTCATCGCTCTACATTCTCTTTCCTTTATTTCCGCTCAAATTAATATAATTTATGGCCATGTGTTGTGTAAGAAGCCATGATATTTATCAGTATTTAGTAGCTATGCAAACCTTTCTGGTTCTGGTGTGTGTAGATGAACTGGTTCTGTGTGTGGATGAACTGGTTCTAGTGTGTGTAGATGAACTGGTTCTGGTGTGTGTAGATTAACTGGTTCTGGTGTGTGTGTGGATGAACTGGTTCTGGTGTGTGTGTGGATGAACTGGATCTGGTGTGTGTAGATGAACTGGTTCTGGTGTGTGTAGATGAACTGGTTCTGGTGTGTGTGGATGAACTGGTTCTAGTGTGTGTAGATGAACTGGTTCTTGTGTGTGTGGATGAACTGGTTCTGGTGTGTGTGGATGAACTGGTTCTATTGTGTGTAGATGAACTGGTTCTGGTGTGTGTAGATGAACTGGTTCTGGTGTGTGTGGATGAACTGGTTCTAGTGTGTGTAGATGAACTGGTTCTGGTGTGTGTAGATTAACTGGTTCTGGTGTGTGTGTGGATGAACTGGTTCTGTTGTGTGTGTGGATGAACTGGATCTGGTGTGTGTAGATGAACTGGTTCTGGTGTGTGTGGATGAACTGGTTCTGGTGTGTGTGGATGAACTGGTTCTAGTGTGTGTAGATGTGTGTGGATGAACTGGTTCTAGTGTGTGTAGATGAACTGGTTCTAGTGTGTGTAGATGAACTGGTTCTGGTGTGTGTAGATGAACTGGTTCTGGTGTGTGTAGATGAAATGGTTCTGGTGTGTGTAGATGAACTGGTTCTGGTGTGTGTGTGGATGAACTGGTTCTGGTGTGTGTGTGGATGAACTGGTTCTGGTGTGTGTAGATTAACTGGTTCTGGTGTGTGTGTGGATGAACTGGTTCTGGTGTGTGTGTGTGGATGAACTGGATCTGGTGTGTGTAGATGAACTGGTTCTGGTGTGTGTGGATGAACTGGTTCTAGTGTGTGTGTGTGGATGAACTGGATCTGGTGTGTGTAGATTAACTGGTTCTGGTGTGTGTGGATGAACTGGTTCTGGTGTGTGTGTGGATGAACTGGATCTGGTGTGTGTAGATGAACTGGTTCTGGTGTGTGTAGATGAACTGGTTCTGGTGTGTGTGGATGAACTGGTTCTAGTGTGTGTAGATGAACTGGTTCTGGTGTGTGTGGATGAACTGGTTCTGGTGGTGTGTGTAGATAATAATAATAATAATAGATTTTATTTATAACGCACTTTTCATTCCAAAGAATCTCAAAGTGCTACAAAAGAGCAACAATACAATAGCTACAGAATATTAAGAACAATAAAATCAGCACATAAAAAGCCTTTCTAAATAAAAAAGTCTTCAGTTCTGCCTTGAAGGTGTCCAGGCTCTGTACTTCTCTCAGATCACTCGGAAGGTGGTTCCAAAGCCGAGGTGCAGCTGAGCAGAAAGCTCGGCCCCCCATAGTGCGAAGTCTTGTGGTCGGGACCTGAAGAAGTAGGTGACCTGATCATCTGAGAGTGCGGGAGGAGGATTTCAAGGTGATGAGTTCTTGTAGATAAGGTGGTGAATGACCAGTGATACATTTGTGTGTGAATAGCAGAATTTTGAAATCAATCCGTGATGAAACAGGGAGCCAGTGGAGTGAATATAAGATACGGGAGAGGAGTGGATCTGTTGTGGGGTTCCAACAAGTAGTGCCTCAGTTTTACCGGAATTTAGCTGGAGGAAGTTGCTAACCAACCATTCCTTTATCTCCAGTAGACATGTGTTGAGTCGCGACAAGATTGCGGAGGAGCTTGGAGCAGTTTTAATATAAAGTTGCAAATCATCCGCATAACAGTGGAAAGATAGTCCATGTCTGCTGATGACAGAACCGAGGGGAAGCAGGTATAGAATAAATAGGATAGGGCCGAGAACCGACTCCTGCGGAACACCACACGTAACAGGGAGCAGCCTGGACTCATATTCTCCTAAAATGACTCGTTCAGTCCTGCCAGAGAGGTAGGACTGAAACCACTGCAGTGCTGTTCCCGATAGTCCAACTGTATTGTGAAGGCGGTCCCGAAGGATGGTATGGTCGACCGTGTCGAATGCCGCTGTTAGGTCGAGTAGAATGAGCAATGATGGTGATCCTGAATCAGCTGCCATGAGAAGGTCATTTGTCACCCTTAGCAGAGCTGTTTCGGTGCTGTGGGCCGAACGAAAGCCTGATTGAAAACCTCATATAAGTTATTGTGTTCTAGATGGTTGTGAAGCTGAATGGCGACTTCCTTCTCTAGAACCTTTGACAGAAAGGTGAGGTTGGAGATTGGTCTGTAGTTTCCCCGGACCTCTGGGTCTAAAGTTGGTTTCTTAAGTTTCGGACAAATGACAGCAGCTTTAATGGCAGGAGGGACAACGGCTGTTTTTAGTGAGAGATTAATAAACTCAGTGATGATTGGGCTGACACTGGAAATGAGCGACTTGAGCAAAACAGTCGGGATGGGATCCAGGATGCAGGCGGACGGCTTCATTTTATTGATGATTTCCTCAACATGGCTCTGCTGAACCTCGGCAAAGTACGGAAGGATCATCAATCCACCGGACGGGGTTGGAGGACGATGGAGACAGTGATGGAGAGCCAGATATAGATATAGAAGTGCGGATGTTATTGACTTTAGATCTAAAAAAGTCCATGAAGCTGTTGCATCGCTCCACTGTGGCTTCAGTGGATATAGATGATTTCGGCTTCAGGAGATTGTTTACTGTAGAAAAAAGCTGTTTAGAATTTCCAGTGTTCTTATTGATGAGGTTGGAATAAAATTTTGCGCGTGCACCCTTCAAGGATTTAAGATAAGCCTTTTGATGGTCACGGAATGCAAGATTGTGAACAGTTAGACCAGTCTGTTTACAGCGTCGTTTCAGGATACGGCCCTCAGTTTTCATTTGCCGCAGTTCCTGCGTGAACCAGGGTGCAGAGCGTTTGAAGTTGACTTCCCGTGTCCTGACGGGCATGGCGGTCAAAAACACTGCTCAATGATGTATTGTAGTGATCCACTAGTCCGTCCACTGTTGTAGAGACTGGGCAGTTTATATTGGACTGAAGGTCTGCGGTGAAAGAATTTGGGTTTATTTGCTTCCAGTTCCTGAAAGATATTTGGCGTTTTGGTCTAATGATGGGCAGTGAGAATGTAAGGGCCATAGAGACCAACTTGTGATCAGACACGCCCAGATCTTTCACCTCCAGGTTGTTTATGGGGGCCGCGTCAGTAATGACAAGATCTAAGGTGTGACCCTTGGTGTGCGTAGGAGCCTTCACATGTTGGTGGAGACCAAGACAATCGATCAGACTCAGGAACTCTGTTGCAAGATGACAGGAGGGTTTGTCAATATGGATATTAAAATAACCAAGAATAACAATCCTGGTTGACATAGAACAAAGTGATGTAAGTAGATCATGTATTTCAGGGAGAAATGAGGAGTGTGGTTTGGGGGGACGGTATATGAGAAGCACTGTCATGGAGTATGGAGGTTTACATTTGAAGGCTAAACATTCCATTGAGGTAAGATCAGGCAGTGGCAAGGGATAGAGTTTCAGTTCGTCTCGATAGATTACGGCCAAACCACCTCCACGTCCAGAGCTGCGTGATTTTTCCATATAGACATAACCCTGAGGGCAAGCTTCATTGAGTACTGAGTGGTCGCCTATTTTGTGCCAAGTTTCCACTAGGCACATGAAGTCTAATCCTCTATCCAGAATATGGTCATGGATAAGCAGGGATTTATTGGTAAGGGATTGTGTATTGAATAATTCCATGGTGGCAGGAGACAGAGCTGATGGTGAACATCTCTGTAAGCTCCGCAGTACACTGTGGTCCACTCCATGTTTTATATATATCCCACCGCTAGAGGTTCTCAGGAGCGGTGAAGGGTTCCTACATACTCCAAGCGCGGCAGTGATCTGATGACGCCGTTGTAGTGCGACACGCGTAGCTGAAGACCAGATGGAGGGGATCGTCGATGCACCATGCAGGAGATAAACAAAGTCTTTCCGAGCACTTCTGTGGCAGTACCGGGGTCGGCGCAAAAGTCCAAGCTGTCTTATGGCTGTGATGCAAGGTGGAGCAGTGTTGCAGTTAAGACTGAGCAGTTGAGAAATGGAATATTTCAGCATCATGCTGGACGCTGGTGGCGTTCGCACAGAGTGTTTACACCAAAGAGCGGCAGCAGGTACGTTGCTAAAGCACCCAGTCAAAAAGATTGTTGCGGTACAGAGAGGTAGGAAACTTGCAAGGGGCATAAAAAAGACCTATAAAAAACACTTTCTTAAAATACGCTAAATTAAAATCAGAAATGGAGAAGCGGCGAACAGACAGCGCCAGCGTCCTCTCCCTCTCCCATCAATATACAATAATACAATATAATAAAGATGAACTGGTTCTGGTGTGTGTGGATGAACTAGTTCTGGTGTGTGTAGATGAACTGGTTCTGGTGTGTGTAGATGAACTGGTTCTGGTGTGTGTGGATGAACTGGTTCTGGTGTGTGTGGATGAACTGGTTCTGGTTCTGGTGTGTGTGGATGAACTGGTTCTGGTGTGTGTGGATGAACCTGTTCTGGTGTGTGTAGATGAACTGGTTCTGGTGTGTGTAGATGAACTGCTTCTGGTGTGTGTGTGGATGAACTGGTTCTGGTGTGTGTGGATGAACTGGTTCTGGTGTGTGTGGATGAACTGGTTCTGGTGTGTGTGGATGAACTGGTTCTGGTGTGTGTGGATGAACTGGTTCTGGTGTGTGTGGATGAACTGGTTCTGGTGTGTGTAGATGAACTGGTTCTGGTGTGTGTAGTTGAACTGGTTCTGGTGTGTGTGTGGATGAACTGGTTCTGGTTCTGGTGTGTGTAGATGAGATGTCTCCTGAGGCCGAGTACGTGGACCTGCTCCTGAACCCGGAGAGATACACCGGATACAACGGCCCATCCGCATGGAGAGTCTGGAACAGCATTTATGAGGAAAACTGCTTCAAGTGAGACAGACACACACACACACACACACAAACACACACAAACACAGACAGGGATAAACACACACTGCTCTTCAGTCTCTATGAAGCCCATACTCCTGAAAAGCACACTGTGCTCTGATTGGTCGACTGGAGCAGTGTGTTGTGATTGGTCGAGCGGTTCGAGTGTGTTTGGGAAATGTCCCGCCCCTTTCCATAACCGCCAGTTTAACACACTACTAACTAACTCAACCAGGCGCCGCCCCTTATATTGTGACGTGTTTGTTCCCGGAAGAAACACAAGACTACGTCTTCTACGTCATTACGCTATTTCTACGTCATTGCGCTATTCCTACGTCATTGCGCTATTTCTACGTCATTATGCTATTTTTTTACGTCATTACGACGGCATGCTATTTCTACATCATTACACTATTTCTACATCATTACACTATTTCTACATCATTACACTATTTCTACGTCATTACACTATTTCTACATCATTACACTATTTCTACGTCATTATGCTATTTCTACATCATTACACTATTTCTACGTCATTACACTATTTCTACATCATTACACTATTTCTACATCATTACACTATTTCTACGTCATTACGCTATTTCTACATCATTACACTATTTCTACATCATTACTACATCATTACGCTATTTCTACATCATTACGCTATTTCTACGTCATTGCGCTATTTCTACATCATTACGCTATTTCTACGTCATTGCGCTATTTTACATCATTACGCTATTTCTACATCATTACGCTATTTCTTCATCATTACGCTATTTCTACATCATTATGCTATTTCTACATCATTATACTATTTCTACATCACTACACTATTTCTACGTCTTTACGCTATTTCTACATCATTACAGTATTTATACATTACGCTATTTCTACGTCATTACACTATTTCTACATCATTACGCTATTTCTACATCATTACGCTATTTCTATGTCATTATGCTATTTATAAATCATTACGCTATTTCTACATCATTACACTATTTCTACATCATTACGCTATTTCTACGTCATTACACTATTTCTACATCATTACGCTATTTCTACATCATTACGCTATTTCTATGTCATTATGCTATTTATAAATCATTACGCTATTTCTACATCATTACACTATTTCTACATCATTACGCTATTTCTACGTCATTTCGCTATTTCTACGTCAATACGCTATTTCTACATCATTATGCTATTTCTACATCATTATACTATTTCTACATCACTACACTATTTCTACGTCTTTACGCTATTTCTACATCATTACAGTATTTATACATTACGCTATTTCTACGTCATTACACTATTTCTACATCATTACGCTATTTCTACATCATTACGCTATTTCTATGTCATTATGCTATTTATAAATCATTACGCTATTTCTACATCATTACACTATTTCTACATCATTACGCTATTTCTACGTCATTTCGCTATTTCTACGTCAATACGCTATTTCTACATCATTATGCTATTTCTACATCATTATACTATTTCTACATCACTACACTATTTCTACGTCTTTACGCTATTTCTACATCATTACACTATTTCTACGCCATTACGCTATTTCTACATCATTACGCTATTTCTACATCATTACGATATTTCTACGTCATTACACTATTTCTACATCATTAGGCTATTTCAACATCATTAGGCTATTTCTACATCATTATGCTATTTCTACATCATTACGCTATTTCTACATCATAACGCTATTTCTTCATCATTACGCTATTTCTACATCATTACGCTATTTCTACATCATTACACTATTTCTACATCATTACAGTATTTATACATTACGCTATTTCTACGTCATTACACTATTTCTACATCATTACGCTATTTCTACATCATTACACTATTTCTACATCATTACGCTATTTCTATGTCATTACGCTATTTCTACATCATTACACTATTTCTACATCATTACGCTATTTCTACGTCATTTCGCTATTTCTACGTCAATACGCTATTTCTACATCATTATGCTATTTCTACATCACTACACTATTTCTACGTCATTACGCTATTTCTACGTCATTGCGCTATTTCTACATCATTACGCTATTTCTACATCATTCAACTATTTCTACATCATTACACTATTTCTACATTACGCTATTTCTACATCATTCAACTATTTCTACATCATTACACTATTTCTACATCATTACGCTACTTCTACATCATAACGCTATTTCTTCATCATTACGCTATTTCTACATCATTACGCTATTTCTACGTCTTTGGCGCTAAATGTTTTTACGTCATTACACTATTTCTACATCATTACGCTATTTCTACATCATTTCGCTATTTCTACGTCAATACGCTATTTCTACATCATTATACTATTTCTACGTCATTACGCTATTTCTACGTCATTGCGCTATTTCTACATCATTACGCTATTTCTACATCATTCAACTATTTCTACATCATTACACTATTTCTACATCATTACGCTATTTCTACATCATAACGCTATTTCTTCATCATTACGCTATTTCTACATCATTACGCTATTTCTACATTACACTATTTCTACGTCATTACACTATTTCTACATCATTACAGTATACATTACGCTATTTCTACGTCATTACACTATTTCTACATCATTACACTATTTCTACATCATTACGCTATTTCTACGTCATTATGCTATTTATAAATCATTACGCTATTTCTACATCATTACGCTATTTCTACATCATTACGCTATTTCTACATCATTACGCTATTTCTACGTCTTTGGCGCTAAATGTTTTTACGTCATTACACTATTTCTACATCATTACGCTATTTCTACATCATTTCGCTATTTCTACGTCAATACGCTATTTCTACATCATTATGCTATTTCTACATCATTATACTATTTCTACATCACTACACTATTTCTACGTCATTATACTATTTCTATATCACTACACTATTTCTACATCACTACACTATTTCTACGTCATTACGCTACTTCTACATCATAACGCTATTTCTTCATCATTACGCTATTTCTACATCATTACGCTATTTCTACGTCTTTGGCGCTAAATGTTTTTACGTCATTACACTATTTCTACATCATTACGCTATTTCTACATCATTTCGCTATTTCTACGTCAATACGCTATTTCTACATCATTATGCTATTTCTACATCACTACACTATTTCTACGTCATTACGCTATTTCTACGTCATTGCGCTATTTCTACATCATTACACTATTTCTACATCATTACGCTATTTCTACGTCATTACACTATTTCTACATCACTACACTATTTCTACGTCATTACGCTATTTCTACGTCATTGCGCTATTTCTACATCATTACGCTATTTCTACATCATTCAACTATTTCTACGTCATTACGCTATTTCTACGTCATTACGCTATTTCTACATCACTACACTATTTCTACATCACTACACTATTTCTACATCACTACACTATTTCTACATCATTATACTATTTCTATATCACTACACTATTTCTACATCACTACACTATTTCTACGTCATTACGCTACTTCTACATCATAACGCTATTTCTTCATCATTACGCTATTTCTACATCATTACGCTATTTCTACGTCTTTGGCGCTAAATGTTTTTACGTCATTACACTATTTCTACATCATTACGCTATTTCTACATCATTTCGCTATTTCTACGTCAATACGCTATTTCTACATCATTATGCTATTTCTACATCACTACACTATTTCTACGTCATTACGCTATTTCTACGTCATTGCGCTATTTCTACATCATTACACTATTTCTACATCATTACGCTATTTCTACGTCATTACACTATTTCTACATCACTACACTATTTCTACGTCATTACGCTATTTCTACGTCATTAAACTATTTCTACATCATTACGCTATTTCTACATCATAACGCTATTTCTTCATCATTACGCTATTTCTACATCATTACGCTATTTCTACATCATTACACTATTTCTACGTCATTACACTATTTCTACATCATTACGCTATTTCTACATCATTACGCTATTTCTACATCATTATGCTATTTCTACATCATTACGCTATTTCTACATCATTACACTATTTCTACGTCATTACACTATTTCTACATCATTACGCTATTTCTACATCATTATGCTATTTCTACATCATTATACTATTTCTACATCACTACGCTATTTCTACGTCATTACGCTATTTCTACGTCATTGCGCTATTTCTACATCATTACGCTATTTCTACATCATTCAACTATTTCTACATCATTAAACTATTTCTACATCATTACGCTATTTCTACATCATTACGCTATTTCTACATCATTACACTATTTCTACATCATTACACTATTTCTACGTCATTACACTATTTCTACATCATTACAGTATTTATACATTACGCTATTTCTACGTCATTAAACTATTTCTACATCATTACGCTATTTCTACATCATTACGCTATTTCTACATCATTCAACTATTTCTACATCATTAAACTATTTCTACATCATTACGCTATTTCTACATCATTACGCTATTTCTACATCATTACGCTATTTCTACGTCATTACACTATTTCTACATCATTACAGTATTTATACATTACGCTATTTCTACGTCATTACACTATTTCTACGTCATTACGCTATTTCTACATCATTACGCTATTTCTACATCATTACGCTATTTCTATGTCATTATGCTATTTATAAATCATTACGCTATTTCTACATCATTACACTATTTCTACATCATTACGCTATTTCTACGTCAATACGCCATTTCTACATCATTATGCTATTTCTACATCATTATACTATTTCTATATCACTACACTATTTCTACGTCATTACGCTATTTCTACGTCATTGCGCTATTTCTACATCATTACACTATTTCTACATCATTACGCTATTTCTACATCATTCAACTATTTCTACATCATTACGCTATTTCTATGTCATCACGCTATTTCTACGTCATTACACTATTTCTACATCATTACGCTATTTCTACATCATTTCGCTATTTCTACGTCAATACGCTATTTCTACATCATTATGCTATTTCTACATCATTATACTATTTCTATATCACTACACTATTTCTACGTCATTACGCTATTTCTACGTCATTGCGCTATTTCTACATCATTACACTATTTCTACATCATTACGCTATTTCTACATCATTCAACTATTTCTACATCATTACGCTATTTCTATGTCATCACGCTATTTCTACGTCATTACACTATTTCTACATCATTACACTATTTCTACATCATTACGCTATTTCTACATCATTACGCTATTTCTACATCATTCAACTATTTCTACATCATTACGCTATTTCTATGTCATCACGCTATTTCTACGTCATTACACTATTTCTACATCATTACGCTATTTCTATGTCATTATGCTATTTCTACATCATTACACTATTTCTACATCATTACGCTATTTCTACGTCTTTGGCGCTATTGTTTTTACTTCATTTCGCTATTTCTACGTCATTATGCTATTTCTACATCATTATGCAATTACTACATCACTACACTATTTCTACGTCATTGCGCTATTTCTACATCATTACACTATTTCTACATCATTACGCTATTTCTACATCATTACGCTATTTCTACATCATTACTACATCATTACGCTATTGTTTTTACGTCATTACACTATTTCTACATCATTAGGCTATTTTTACATCATTAGGCTATTTCTACACCATTACGCTATTTCTACATCATTATGCTATTTCTACATCATTATGCTATTTCTACATCATTACGCTATTTCTACATCATTATGCTATTACTACATCATTACGCTATTGTTTTTACGTCATTACACTATTTCTACATCATTAGGCTATTTCTACATCATTATGCTATTTCTACATCATTATGCTATTTCTACATCATTACGCTATTTCTACATCATTATGCTATTTCTACACCATTACGCTATTTCTACATCATTATGCTATTTCTACATCATTATGCTATTTCTACATCATTATGCTATTACTACATCATTACGCTATTGTTTTTACGTCATTACACTATTTCTACATCATTAGGCTATTTTTACATCATTAGGCTATTTCTACACCATTACGCTATTTTTACATCATTATGCTATTTCTACATCATTATGCTATTTCTACATCATTACGCTATTTCTACGTCATTACACTATTTCTACGTCATTACACTATTTCTACATCATTACAGTATTTATACATTACGCTATTTCTACATCATTACACTATTTCTACATCATTACGCTATTTCTACATCATTACGCTATTTCTACGTCATTACACTATTTCTACATCATTACAGTATTTATACATTACGCTATTTCTACTTCATTTCGCTATTTCTACGTCATTATGCTATTTCTACATCATTATGCAATTTCTACATCACTACACTATTTCTACGTCATTGCGCTATTTCTACATCATTACACTATTTCTACATCATTACGCTATTTCTACATCATTACGCTATTTCTACATCATTACTACATCATTACGCTATTGTTTTTACGTCATTACACTATTTCTACATCATTAGGCTATTTTTACATCATTAGGCTATTTCTACACCATTACGCTATTTCTACATCATTAGGCTATTTCTACATCATTAGGCTATTTCTACATCATTAGGCTATTTCTACATCATTACGCTATTTCTACATCATTACGCTATTTCTACATCATTACGCTATTTCTACATCATTACGCTATTTCTACGTCATTACACTATTTCTACGTCTTTGGCGCTATTTCTACATCATTAGGCTATTTCTACACCATTACGCTATTTCTACATCATTATGCTATTTCTACATCATTATGCTATTTCTACATCATTACACTATTTCTACGTCATTACACTATTTCTACACCATTACGCTATTTCTACATCATTAGGCTATTTCTACACCATTACGCTATTTCTACATCATTACGCTATTTCTACATCATTATGCTATTTCTACATGATTACGCTATTTCTACATCATTATGCTATTTCTACATCATTACACTATTTCTATGTCATTACACTATTTCTACATCATTACGCTATTTCTACATCATTACGCTATTTCTACATCATTACGCTATTTCTACGTCATTACACTATTTCTACATCATTACAGTATTTATACATTATGCTATTTCTACATCATTATGCTATTTCTACGTCATTATGCTATTTCTGCATCATTACACTATTTCTATGTCATTACGCTATTTCTACATCATTACGCTATTTCTACATCATTACGCTATTTCTACATCATTACACTATTTCTATGTCATTACGCTATTTCTACATCATTACGCTATTTCTACATCATTACGCTATTTCTACATCATTACGCTATTTCTACGTCATTACACTATTTCTACATCATTATAGTATTTATACATTACGCTATTTCTACATCATTACGCTATTTCTACATCATTACGCTATTTCTACATCATTATGCTATTTCTACATCATTAGGCTATTTCTACATCATTACGCTATTTCTACATATTTACGCTATTTCTACATCATTACGCTATTTCTACATCATTACGCTATTTCTACGTCATTACACTATTTCTACATCATTACAGTATTTATACATTACGCTATTTCTACATCATTACGCTATTTCTACATCATTATGCTATTTCTACATCATTACACTATTTCTATGTCATTACACTATTTCTACATCATTACGCTATTTCTACATCATTACGCTATTTCTACATCATTACGCTATTTCTACGTCATTACACTATTTCTACATCATTACAGTATTTATACATTATGCTATTTCTACATCATTATGCTATTTCTACGTCATTATGCTATTTCTGCATCATTACACTATTTCTATGTCATTACGCTATTTCTACATCATTACGCTATTTCTACATCATTACGCTATTTCTACATCATTACACTATTTCTATGTCATTACGCTATTTCTACATCATTACGCTATTTCTACATCATTACGCTATTTCTACATCATTACGCTATTTCTACGTCATTACACTATTTCTACATCATTATAGTATTTATACATTACGCTATTTCTACATCATTACGCTATTTCTACATCATTACGCTATTTCTACATCATTATGCTATTTCTACATCATTAGGCTATTTCTACATCATTACGCTATTTCTACATATTTACGCTATTTCTACATCATTACGCTATTTCTACATCATTACGCTATTTCTACGTCATTACACTATTTCTACATCATTACAGTATTTATACATTACGCTATTTCTACATCATTACGCTATTTCTACGTCATTACGCTATTTCTACATCATTGCACTTTTCTACATAATTGCACTATTTCTACGTCATTACATTATTTCTACATCATTACGCTATTTCTACGTCATTATGAACACTAAGGAATATTGTGACGCGTTCGTTCTCGTAAGAAACTCAAGATACAATGGAGGCGTTTCAGGAATTCAGAAACACTGACAGTGATATAGAGAAGAACTGGAGCTTTCTCATGATCAAACAGCAACACTACACACTAAACACACATGAACACTACACACTAAACACAGATGAACACTACACACTGATGAACACTACACACTACACACAGATGAACACTAAACACAGATGAACACTACACACTACACAGTGATGAACCCTACACACTACACACAGATGAACACTACACACTAAACACAGATGAACACTACACATAGATGAACACTACACACTACACACAGATGAACACTACACACTAAACACAGATGAACACTAAACACTGATGAACACTACACACTACACAGTGATGAACCCTACACACTACACACAGATGAACACTACACACTAAACACAGATGAACACTACACACTGATGAACACTACACACTACACAGTGATGAACCCTACACACTACACACAGATGAACACTACACACTAAACACAGATGAACACTACACACTGATGAACACTACACACTACACACAGATGAACACTAAACACAGATGAACACTACACACTACACAGTGATGAACCCTACACACTACACACAGATGAACACTACACACTAAACACAGATGAACACTACACATAGATGAACACTACACACTACACACAGATGAACACTACACACTAAACACAGATGAACACTAAACACTGATGAACACTACACACTACACACTGATGAACACTACACACTACACACAGATGAACACTACACACTAAACACAGATGAACACTACACACTGATGCACACTACAAACTCCACACTGATGAACACTACACACTACACATTGATGAACACTACACACTACACACTGATGAACACTACACACTAAACACTGATGAACACTACACACTGATGAACACTACACACTGATGAACACTACACACTAAACACAGATGAACACTACACACTGATGAACACTACACACTGATGAACACTACACACTAAACAGAGATGAACACTACACACTAAAGACAGATGAACACTACACACTAAAGACAGATGAACACTACACACTAAACACAGATGGACACTACACACTAAACACAGATGAACACTACACACTGATGAACACTACACACTGATGAACACTACACACTAAACAGAGATGAACACTACACACTAAACACTGATGAACACTACACACTAAACAGAGATGAACACTACACACTAAAGACAGATGAACACTACACACTAAACACAGATGGACACTACACACTAAACACAGATGAACACTACACACTAAAGACAGATGAACACTACACACTAAACACAGATGAACACTACACACTAAAGACAGATGAACACTACACACTAAAGACAGATGAACACTACACACTTAACACAGATGAACACTACACACTAAACACAGATGAACACTACACACTAAAGACAGATGAACACTACACACTAAAGACAGATGAACACTACACACTAAACACAGATGAACACTACACACTAAACACAGATGAACACTACACACTAAACACAGATGAACACTACACACTAAAGACAGATGAACACTACACACTAAAGACAGATGAACACTACACACTAAAGACAGATGAACACTACACACTAAACACAGATGAACACTACACACTAAAGACAGATGAACACTACACACTAAACACAGATGAACACTACACACTAAACACAGATGAACACTACACACTAAACACAGATGAACACTACACACTAAACACAGATGAACACTACACACTAAAGACAGATGAACACTACACACTAAAGACAGATCAACACTACACACTAAAGACAGATGAACACTACACACTAAACACAGATGAACACTACACACTAAACACAGATGAACACTACACACTGATGAACACTACACACTAAAGACAGATGAACACTACACACTAAAGACAGATGAACACTACACACTAAACACAGATGAACACTACACACTAAACACAGATGAACACTACACACTAAAGACAGATGAACACTACACACTAAAGACAGATGAACACTACACACTAAACACAGATGAACACTACACACTAAACACAGATGAAGATGGAAAAGCAGAATATCTCGTTTAAAATGATTTTATTTTGTCAATGTTTGATTTTTCAGGCCGAGATCCGTGTATCGTCCTCTCAACCCTCTGGCTCCCAGTCGAGGTGTGTTTCACTCTTTCTCCTGTGCTTTGAATTCAGTTACACCTGTAGATTTAACCTGAACCGTTCTCTCCGTCTCTGCTCTTAGGTGATGATGATGGTGAGTTAATATTTGCCTACACTACCCATGAGGCTCTGCTCTCAGATCAGTGTAGATGGCTTTAACACTGACTCTCGTTCTCTCGCAGGCGAAGGATTCTACAAATGGCTGGAGGGTAAGTGATGAATTACACTGCAAATATGAAGAAAACACAGTCAGGCTCTGAACCATTGAACCGTCCTGCTTTTGTGCTTCTGTTATTTAACTTCTGCTTTTTCTGCTTTTGTGCTTCTATTAGAGTAATTCTCTGACTGAGAAGCAAATAAATCATGTAAGAGTTTGCATAGAATAATAATAATAATAATAGTGCAGATGATGCACACAAACCGTGCTTTGCTCGTATTTGATGAATTAGTCCTGGCAGTTCACTCTTTTTATGCACAAATCTTCTGAAACTGAGAGATGTCGTCATTATTTTAAGTCACGTGGGAAAATCCTAACTTTCACGTTTGAAGCCCATATCAGCATGTGATAAAGCAGAATAACAGAAGAGCAAACGAGTTCTCTGATGAGTTCTCTGATGAGAACCGGTTTTATTTTATTCATTGAAATACAGGTTTGCACTTGTGGACAAGCTGAGTGTTTTCAAAGGCTGATTGATCATGTGACTGTTATCATGATGTTCTGTGTTTGTTTGAGGAAACAGGAAATCCACATATAACAGAGCGGTTTTTATAAGAACATGTTCATGTGTAACTGTGTATTGTTACATTTAACTTATTTATGTAGTATTTTTAATGTACTTATAAATATTTTTAATATGTATAAATTAATTATTCATTTTGGTGGAACAGGTTTATGTGGGGGAAATTCTTGCAATTGTATGGAGCTCTGTTTATTAGAAATGTTTTTAAAATAAATGTATATTTATGTGTGTGTGTGTGTGTGTATATACATGTATCAATTTTATTTTGAAATTTATATAATCTACTTTGAAAAAAATATATGTATATAATTTATTTTGGAAAATGTATACATAATTTATTTATTTTTAAATATACATAATTTATTTAGAAATGTATATAATTTCTTTTTGAAAAAAATATGGATACATAATTAAATTTGAAAAAATAAACAAATGTTATATATATATAATATTTAAAAAAAAAGTTTATTATTTAAAATATTAATAAATGTATATATTCACACACACACAACATTTGTGTTGTTGTTAATGACCCTTAGGTCCAGTCCAGTGTGTTGATGTGTGTGTGTGTGTGTGTGTGTGTGTGTGTGTGTTCAGGGTTGTGTTTGGAGAAGCGTGTGTTCTACCGTCTGATCTCCGGCCTCCACAGCAGCATCAACCTCCACCTGTGTGCAGAATACCTTCTGGACGGTGAACACACACATATTTATCACGCAAATACTCATTACTAACTAATCAAAATCCATTCTTACAAAGTAAACTAACTAGCATTCCACTCAAACTTCGGTTACCATAGTATTTTTTCATATGGATGCTCTGAATTTTCAAACTAGTGTTTTTATTGTCGGCACATTAAAATATAAAATTGAAAATGAACAGCTCGTTTCTCGATCTGTAACTCGCTGCGTTTAGACGCACAACTATTGTTTCAGTCGGACTGAATTCATTGCGATTGAATCTGAATGCAGTGTTTACATGAACGCTGAACATGTGATCGGGTTGATGTGTGTGTTTATGTCACAAGCTTCAAATCGGGATAGATGTTTTTGACATGCACACACTGCACAAATATACAGAGTTTCCTGATGTCTGCGCATAATAACTATTCTCATACAGCTCTTTATTTGTTTTAAACAGCAGACTCTTAATTTTTATCAATATCTGGTCATAATTTGAAGATGATGAGCCGTTGTGCCGCTGCTGTAAACGTAGCCAGTGTCTCTGCTGTTAAAAGCGCTATAGAGATGAAGGTGAATTGATTTTCTCTGCAAGCCACCAAATCAAGTGTCGTGTGTAAATGAACGTCCAGAACACATTAAAAGTTTCTGTTTACTGTTAGAACGGTGTGTGTTAGCGGCCGCTAAGTTAATAACTAATGATCTTTGCATCGGAAGTGAATCAAACAAAACTAACTTTATCTGGACAATAACTTTATTCTAGATCTGCTGTAAAGCCGAAACAATCTCTGTTACTGTAATCTCCTATTATCACTGTAAAGCTGCTGTGAAACGCTCTATACTGGTAAAGCGCAGTGTAACGGCGTGTGTGTGTGTGTGTGTGTCCTCAGAGGGCTGGGGGAAGCCGGTGTGGGGCCCGAACGTGCAGGAGTTTCGTCAGCGCTTCGACCCGGCCGAGAGCAAGGGCGAGGGAACGCGGCGGCTGAAGAACCTGTACTTCCTGTACCTGATCGAGCTGCGCGCGCTGACCAAAGTGGCGCCGTACTTCGAGCGCTCCTTCATTAACCTGTACACGGGGAACAGCGACGAGGACTCGTCCACCAAACAGCTGCTACTCCACATCCTCAACGTCACCAAGTGAGACACTCAGTATACTAACATTATTATTTATTACATATGCTTATGACAAACCTTTCTCTGATGATTATACACACTCTAATGAGCTCATATCCCCCCGAGAATAAAGGGTTCCTACGCAGTTCGGAAAAGTATCAATTTTAATTGGAGTAATTTCCTGGATGGAATAATATTTGTGCTTCCAGACTATTGCTCCTATTCAGTTTTCTACAATATAAAAGTGCATGTTATCACTTCAAGAAATCCAATGGACAGTCACAGATGACTGTACTTTATACCTAATATAATGCTCAAAATAATTCTGAACGAAACCATTATGTTGTAAATTGAAAAACCTGGACATTTAAGACTGGAAAAGTATGGAATTTTGAAAGGGAAAATGTGTAGGAAAAATCGCATGAAAAACACTGGATGGAAATGCCAAGATGTGCATGAAATTTTAAAATGCGTATTATATATATCAATAATATTTCCAATTTAAATCACAACTTTAGATGGAAACAGTTATGATTTTAGTTTGGGGGGAATGAGCTCATCTTAAATGAACATCATAAACATTATATTTACATATTATATAATATATTATGCAATATTGACACTTCAATAAATTAATTTATAGTCACATTGCAAGACTACTGCAATCTCTATTATACATTCATGTTGTTTAGATTAAAAGGAGGTTCATAGCCGTGTTGTCATCATCGGTCTGTATGTGTGTGTGCAGAGCGTTCCCCATGCACTTCGACGAGAGCTCCATGTTTGCTGGACATAAAATGGAGGCGAAAACATTAAAGGTGAGTT
>NW_027508730.1:680000-690000 GCF_051911475.1 Siphateles boraxobius
CACTGAAGACTGGAGTAATGATGCTGAAAATTCAGCTTTGATCACAGGAATAAATTACACTTTACTATATATTCACATAGAAAACAGCTGATTTACATTATAATAATATCTCACAATGCTACTGTTTTTATTTTTGTATTTTTAATAAAATAAACACAGCCTTGGTGAGCAGAAGAGAATTATTTTAAAACCATTTAAAATCATACCGAATCAAAACTCTTGACTGGTAGTGTATATGTGTATATATATAAGCATGTTTTATGTGCTGTTGATTTTGAGGTGAAATATGACCTGAAAACACATTCTTGACTTTTTGTGGGGATTTTTCCATGAATATTTGCGTCTTGTAAAAACATTCCTCATCTTTGTTTATAGGACCTTAGAAATTAATTTTATAAGCTTTAAAGAAGAAAATGTAGCTTATTGTTACACATATAAGCAACTGTTAACAAGCAATAATGTTCCTCCATTGAGTCCAGATTCATCCAGACAGAAGAAAGCAAAATCATCATCATTTTATTAGATGGGTGAAAGCTGTCAAGAAGTATATTCCAGCCCAAAATTGAAAAGCAAAAAAGCAAATTATATTTTTGTAATTATCACTAATTATAAAATGTTTTTTTGCAGTGCAATATGAGCTGTTTCAAGGTGAGATCGACTCAGATGTAGTTCTACAGGATTATATTTATAGTTTATTAAGATCTCGGTGTAGTCAGTGTTTCAGCGTCGTCTTCACACACACACACACACACACACACACACACTCACTCACTCACTCACACTCACTCACTCACACACACTCACTCACACACTCAAACACTTACTCACACACTCACTCACACACTCACTCACATAGTCACTCCCTCACACACACACACCTCTCTGAACACTTGAAGCTGCTGCTCTTCTGTCAGAGATAAATATAGATTATGTGTGTGTTTTGAGATGAACAGCAACTTTAGATCCTGAAGCACAAGATACACGAGTCTGAGCTGAAGCTTTAGATCCTGAATGAGTCTCAACCGAGTCTTAGCCGCAGCTTTAGATCCTGGCCAAATCTCAGCCGAGTCTGAGCCGAAGCTTTAGATCCTGAATGAGTCTCAACCAAGTCTTAGCCGCAGCTTTAGATCCTGGCCGAGTCTCAGCCGAGTCTGAGCCGAAGCTATAGATCCTGGCCAAATCTCAGCCTAGTCTGAGCCGAAGCTTTAGATCCTGAATGAGTCTCAACCAAGTCTAGCCGCAGCTTTAGATCCTGGCCGAGTCTCAGCCGAGTCTGAGCCGAAGCTTTAGATCCTGGCCAAATCTCAGCCGAGTCTGAGCCGAAGCTTTAGATCCTGGCCAAATCTCAGCCGAGTCTGAGCCGAAGCTTTAGATCCTGGCCAAATCTCAGCCGAGTCTGAGCCGAAGCTTTAGATCCTGGCCAAATCTCAGCCGAGTCTGAGCCGCAGCTTTAGATCCTGAACGAGTCTGAGCCGAGTCTTAGCCGCAGCTTTAGATCCTGAACGAGTCTGAGCCGAAGCTGTAGATCCTGAATGAGTCTCAACCGAGTCTTAGCCACAGCTTTAGATCCTGGCCAAATCTCAGCCGAGTCTGAGCCGAAGCTTTAGATCCTGAATGAGTCTCAACCAAGTCTTAGCCGCAGCTTTAGATCCTGGCCGAGTTTCAGCCGAGTCTGAGCCGAAGCTTTAGATCCTGGCCAAATCTCAGCCGAGTCTGAGCCGAAGCTTTAGATCCTGAATGAGTCTCAACCAAGTCTTAGCCGCAGCTTTAGATCCTGGCCGAGTCTCAGCCGAGTCTGAGCCGAAGCTTTAGATCCTGGCCAAATCTCAGCCGAGTCTGAGCCGAAGCTTTAGATCCTGGCCAAATCTCAGCCGAGTCTGAGCCGAAGCTTTAGATCCTGGCCAAATCTCAGCCGAGTCTGAGCCGAAGCTTTAGATCCTGGCCAAATCTCAGCCGAGTCTGAGCCGAAGCTTTAGATCCTGGCCAAATCTCAGCCGAGTCTGAGCCGCAGCTTTAGATCCTGAACGAGTCTGAGCCGAGTCTTAGCCGCAGCTTTAGATCCTGAACGAGTCTGAGCCGAAGCTTTAGATCCTGAACGAGTCTGAGCCGAGTCTTAGCCGTAGCTTTAGATCCTGAACGAGTCTGAGCCGAGTCTTAGCCGAAGCTTTAGATCCTGAACGAGTCTGAGCCGAGTCTTAGCCGCAGCTTTAGATCCTGAACGAGTCTGAGCCGAGTCTCTGCGCTTCACTTCTCAGTCTGGAAGTTCAGCCTCTCATGGACGTATTCTGGAGGAATCATTTAGTGTTCACTGATGGAAGATTACATGTAGAGCAGCTATGAGTGTGTGTGTGCGTGTGTGTGTGTGTGAGAGTGTGTGTCGAGCGCTGCATGCTTTCAGCGGCTCCAGAACGTGTGTGTTCCACTTGTCTGCCTTAATATTTCTGAATGACAGTTTAATACTGTAAATTTCTCTTATCGTGAAACTCTGCCTTTCTGACTTGATTTGAACATTTTCATGCTGTGATTAAACCAAGATTAAGTTGCTTCTGTATTGTGTGTTTGTGTCAGGAATATTTATTTAAACGGGAATAAATTGATCTGGTTGCCTCAGATTTTGTCGTTCTTTGTGTTCAGTGTTTGTCCTCTCGTTAGTAAGAAGTCTTTTTTTCAACAGACAGTTTATTTTTTGTGGATGATGACGAAACATTCTCATTACAAACCATCAAATGAGAATCCCAATCTCCACATGACCAGTGAAATATATTGTTTCTCATAAGACATGAGTGTTGTTTTTAAGTGTGCTTCAGTCTCACTACTGTTTTCAGCAGATAACATAAGATAACCGGTAACAGAAATTCATGCCTTACACACATTATTTCATCAGCCTAATCATGATTCATCTATCAGCATCACAAAGTAGAGCGATTGTGTTGTGTTGTTGTGTGAATGAACACCGTCAAACAGCACAGGCCGTGTTCAGAATGTGTGTATTAACACACTCGCTGTTTCTACAGTGTGTGTGTGTGTGTTTTCAGAACGCCAGGATTTTCACCAATGCATTTGTTCTATTGTGCAATATGCATTGGGTTACCGTATCCCACAATGCAATGCACAATACATGGCCATTTCCAGTGACCAAAGAACTAGTGAAGCAAGCTTTGAGTGTCTCCGAAGAGACTGAAGAGACGAGAAGCTGCTCTATAAAGACGTCACATCATCAATCTCCTATTATCACTGTAAAGCTGTTTTGAAACGGTCTATATTATTAAAAGCGCTGTATAAATAGTGTACTACTGGAATCTAGTGCGCAGTGTGTCGATGCTCCATCCTGAACACAGCCTCGTTTAGAACCTTTGTTACTCTGACCGTGGTTGCCATGGTGACATGCATTACTCTGGAGTCAGTTGCCATGGTAACTCGCACTTAGTGCGTCGTGGCACTGACGTATTGAGCTTCCGGCGGCTCGTGTGTGTGAGTGTGTGTGGATGATGTCAGTGGTTTAAAGTGCGGTGCGTATCAGATTTACAGAGCTGTACGACTGTAGCGTCGGCGGAAACGCTAGCGGTTGAGTGCTGCTGTTGCCACGGGCGACCGCTGGTCTCCTCCCAGATGGACCAGGAAACTGTTGCTACTCCAGTCCGTCGACAAACTGGACAGAGAGAAACTCGGATCATCCAGGCTTCCTCAATCATGCGTATCACATGCTTATATATAGATACACACACACACACACACACACACATATATATACTGTAGTTTTTTTTTGTTACTTCAATAAATATGGAGTCGTATATATATGATGTCTGAAAGGTTCAGGCCCATATTAATTTGTATAATTTTATATTAAAAAATGGTTTGCTGATGTCGGTTAAATGACATGGATAGAGAAATTAAATATTTGATCTTTATTAAGATTTTTTATTTTATGTTTATTTTGACATTTTTTTGATCAAATTTTTAGTAAGGTTTTTATGTATTTATTATAATAAAAGCAACTTCTCAGACAGTCAGCATCAAATTTTGTCTAATTTTTTTTTTTAATTTGTTACCACAGTAAAACCAGGCTAATCAGAAATCAAATTTAATAAAATATCAAAAGATTCTGAAAAATAATTTCCTTTTATTGTATCAAAATAGTGAGTGGTATGAAAAATGTGCTTCTCTAATGTTGTTTTTATGACATGCAGGAAAACAACTGAAATATTTAATCTGCTTTAGTAACTGTTGTTATTATGATTTTATAATTATTTATTTGAATTGACATTTTTATGATTGAATTAACTTTTGTAATATACATATGTATATATATATTTCCCTATCTTAAGTCTTGTTTTTTTTTTCATTTTTCATTTTTTTTCATTTTTTTTTTCATTTTAGTAGTTCTTGTTAATTTCAAGGCAACATTTCTAAGTTCTGCTTCAGCGGAGTGTGTTGAGCTGATCTTGTGATCACCTGGTTGAGCTGGTCACCGGCTGCGACGCCCAGGCGAGGTCGTCGTCGCTGTCGTAGCGTCTGGGATTGTCGAAGAAGTACGGCCTGTTGGAGAAGACGTGGCTGGGAATGGCAGAGCCGCTCTGGAAGCAACAGATCACAATAGAATCAGAATCAGATCCGGTGAGGACGAGTCGTGCTGGTGTCCTGGTGTCGGCTCACCCGCTCCTGTGCCGGTCTGCGGACCCGGAAGAAGAACACCACCAGAGCTGTGGGCAGAAGCTCCCAGACGAACAGAACCAGTCCGAACACCACGAAGCCGGCATCGCCCAGACTGGAGCGCAGATCCGCCTGCGGACACACGGAAACAGCTGCTCGACCTCAGTCTGAACCAGTGTCGAGAGTAACTCATTACAAGTAACCCAACTTATGTAATCCGGTTACTTTTTTCAAGTAACTAGTAAAGTAACATTACTTTTAAAATTTACAACACAATATCTGAGTTACTTTTTCAAATAAGTAATGCAAGTTACTGTTTTCCCATTTATTGACTGGCAGCTCTTATGTCCTCATGTTGAGACGGTGTGTGTGTGTGTGTGTGTGTGTGTGTGTGTGTGTGTGTGTGTGTGTGTGTGTGTGTGTGTGTGTGTGTGTGTGTGTGTGTGTGTGTGTGTGTGTGTGTGTGTGTGTGTGTGTGTGTGTAAACATGATGGTTACTGTAGTTCTTGACTAAATGTGAGCATTTAGTCATCTAACTTGCAAAAAAAGTATCAGTTTTCCTCAAAATGAATAAAAACAGTGAAATGGAAAATCCGAATACTACGCAAACCTGCATAATTAAATAATATTTATGCATTTAATCTCATTTTATTGACCAATATACCTGCCTGATGATCTTTCATGATTCATTAGTTTATTCTGTGCCCTCTACTGTACATGCGTGAATTTGCATTTCCTTCAGCCTTATTATTTCAATTTTGGTGTGAAATGGCCTTTACATTTGCCAAAAAATACATTTGCCTGTTTTTGTTATAAAAAAAAGAAAGAAAACAAGGCCAGCCCAAGTGAGAAAAAGTAACACAAAAATAAGGTAACCAACGCATTTTTTTTTAAGTAACTAAGTAATGCAATTAATTACTTTTAAAGGGAGTAACGCAATATTGTAATGCATTACTTTTCAAAGTAACTTTCCCCAACACTGTCCTGAACACGTGTGACCGGCACCCACCTGATCCGACACGTTGTACCAGTCGTAGTCGAACGAGTTTATGGTCTGGATGTCGGTGAGAGCCAAAACCAGTAGATTATAACAAGCCCGCGACGCGTACAGGAGGATGACCGTGAGGCCGATCAGGGTCACCTGACACACCGACGTGCCCTGGAACACAGGAAAAACACCAATCCTTTCATTTATTTATGTCAGAGACTGTAATCAGACTATAATCAGAGACTGTTATCTGAGACTGTAATCAGAGACTGTAATCAAAGACTGTAATCAGACTATAATCAGAGACTGTAATCAGAGACTGTAATCAGAGACTGTAATCAGACTATAATCAGAGACTGTAATCAGACTATAATCTGAGACTGTAATCAGAGACTGTAATCAGACTATAATCAGAGACTGTAATCAGACTATAATCTGAGACTGTAATCAGACTATAATCAGAGACTGTAATCAGAGACTATAATCAGAGACTGTAATCAGACTATAATCAGAGAATGTAATCAGAGACTGTAATCAGACTGTAATCAGACTATAATCAGAGACTGTAATCTGACTATAATCAGAGACTTTAATCTGAGACTGTAATCAGACTATAACCAGAGACTGTAATCAGACTGTAATCAGAGACTGTAATCAGACTATAATCAGAGACTGTAATCAGACTATAATCAGAGACTGTAATCAGAGACTGTAATCAGAGACTGTAATCAGACTGTAATCTGAGACTGTAATCAGACTATAATCAGAGACTTTAATCTGAGACTGTAATCAGACTATAATCAGAGACTGTAATCAGACTGTAATCAGACTGTAATCAGAGACTGTAATCAGACTATAATCAGAGACTGTAATCAGAGACTGTAATCAGACTATAATCAGAGACTGTAATCAGACTATAATCAGAGACTGTAATCAGAGACTATAATCAGAGACTGTAATCAGACTATAATCAGAGAATGTAATCAGAGACTGTAATCAGACTATAATCAGAGACTGTAATCAGGGACTGTAATCAGACTATAATCAGAGACTGTAATCTGAGACTGTAATCAGACTATAATCAGAGACTCTAATCTGAGACTGTAATCAGACTATAATCAGAGACTGTAATCTGAGACTGTAATCAGACTATAATCTGAGACTGTAATCAGACTACAATCAGAGACTGTAATCAGACTATAATCAGAGACTGTAATCAGAGACTGTAATCAGACTATAATCAGAGACTGTAATCAGACTATAATCAGAGAATGTAATCAGAGACTGTAATCAGACTATAATCAGAGACTGTAATCAGACTGTAATCAGAGACTATAATCAGAGACTGTAATCAGACTACAATCAGAGAATGTAATCAGAGGCTGTAATCAGACTATAATCAGAGACTGTAATCAGACTATAATCAGAGACTATAATCAGAGACTGTAATCAGACTACAATCAGAGACTATAATCAGAGACTGTAATCAGACTATAATCAGAGACTGTAATCAGACTATAATCAGAGGCTGTAATCAGACTATAATCAGAGACTATAATCAGAGACTGTAATCAGACTACAATCAGAGACTACAATCAGAGACTATAATCAGAGACTGTAATCAGACTATAATCAGAGGCTGTAATCAGACTATAATCAGAGACTATAATCAGAGACTGTAATCAGACTACAATCAGAGACTATAATCAGAGACTGTAATCAGACTATAATCAGAGACTGTAATCAGAGACTGTAATCAGACTATAATCAGAGACTGTAATCAGACTATAATCAGAGACTGTAATCAGAGACTGTAATCAGACTGTAATCAGACTATAATCAGAGACTGTAATCAGAGACTGTAATCAGACTATAATCAAAGACTGTAATCAGAGACTGTAATCAGACTGTAATCAGAGACTAATCAGACTGTAATCAGACTATAATCAGATACTGTAATCAGACTGTAATCAGACTGTAATCATACTATAATCAGAGACTATAATCAGAGACTGTAATCAGACTGTAATCAGAGACTGTAATCAGACTGTAATCATACTATAATCAGAGACTATAATCAGAGACTGTAATCAGACTGTAATTAGAGACTGTAATCAGATTATAATCAAAGACTGTAATCAGAGACTGTAATCAGAGACTAATCAGACTGTAATCAGACTATAATCAGAGACTGTAATCAGACTGTAATCATACTATAATCAGAGACTATAATCAGAGACTGTAATCAGACTGTAATCAGAGACTGTAATCAGACTGTAATCATACTATAATCAGACACTATAATCAGAGACTGTAATCAGACTTAATCAGAGACTGTAATCAGACTTAATCAGAGACTGTAATCTGAGACTGTAATCAGAGACTGTAATCAGACTATAATCAAAGACTAATCAGACTATAATCAGAGACTAATCAGACTATAATCAAAGACTGTAATCAGACTGTAATCAGAGACTGTAATCAGACTGTAATCAGACTATAATCAGAGACTGTAATCAGACTATAATCAGAGACTGTAATCAGACTATAATCAAAGACTGTAATCAGAGACTGTAATCAGACTGTAATCAGAGACTAATCAGAGACTGTAATCAGACTGTAATCAGAGACTCTAATCAGACTATAATCAAAGACTGTAATCAGACTATAATCAGAGACTGTAATCAGACTATAATCAAAGACTGTAATCAGAGACTGTAATCAGACTGTAATCAGAGACTAATCAGAGACTGTAATCAGACTGTAATCAGAGACTCTAATCAGACTATAATCAGAGACTGTAATCAGACTATAATCAAAGACTGTAATCAGAGACTGTAATCAGACTGTAATCAGAGACTAATCAGAGACTGTAATCAGACTATAATCAGAGACTGTAATCAGACTATAATCAGAGACTCTAATCAGAGACTGTAATCAGACTGTAATCAGAGACTGTAATCAGACTGTAATCAGACTGTAATCAGAAACTGTAATCAGGCTGTAATCAGAGACTGTAATCAGACTATAATCAGAGTCTGTAATCAGAGACTGTAATCAGACTATAATCAGAGACTGTAATCAGAGACTGTAATCAGACTATAATCAGAGACTAATCAGACTCTAATCAGAGACTGTAATCAGAGACTGTAATCAGACTATAATCAGAGACTAATCAGAGACTGTAATCAGACTGCGATTGAAGCTGAAGATCAGGTGTGCCTCTTACCTTGGACTCCAGGTAGATGCTGGCGAGGGACATCTTGGCCACCTTGTAGAGGCAGACGGAAAGCGAGACAGCACAGAGGATGAAGAGCGAGTCATTGATGGTCACGCGCACCAGGACGATAGTCTTTACCGGCGCAACGCTCGTCTTCACCAGCAGAGCACACGTCAGATTGACCAGCAGGAACAGCAGACTTACGCCCACAAACAGCAGGTACAGAGGAAACCTGCGGACCAGAGGAGGCATAAGGATGATGAGGATGAGGATGATGAGGACAGATGATAATATCAGTGTAAGAACTCACTTGTATTTCTGGAGGTGAGGAGAGAACTTCGACTTGGCTTTGAAGAAAACCTGCCAAAACAAGCATGATTATCAGCACTGACTTACCAAAGACTAAGCCTCTGCTTTATTATAGTTTTATCCACATTCATAATTACAATTAGCTTTTGGTTTATTATTTTAAATTTTCATGTTAATTTTTGCTAAATTGTGCTTTTGTCATTTTATTAGCTTTTTTTAATATTGCTATTTAGGTTTAATCGATCTGAGATTTAAAGCTGCTGTTAAAGATCTGGTGTTACTCCGGCTGGAGTCCGGCTGGAGTCCGGCTGCAGTCCGGCGTGTGTGTGTGTCTGACCTGAGCGCAGTACAGAGACTGTAATCAGAGACTCTAATCAGACAGTAATCAGACTATAATCAGCCTGTAATCAGAGACTGTAATCAGAGACTGTAATTAGACTCTAATCAGACTTTAATCAGAGACTGAAATCAGACTATAATCAATCTGTAATCAGAGACTGTAATCAAAGACTGTAATCAGAGACATTAATCAGACTGTAATCAGACTATAATCAATCTGTAATCAGAGACTGTAATCAGAGACATTAATCAGACTGTAATCAGAGACATTAATCAGACTGTAATCAGAATATAATCAAACTGTAATCAGAGACTGTAATCAGAGACTATAATCAGAGACTGTAATCAGACTATAATCAGAGAATGTAATCAGAGACTGTAATCAGACTATAATCAGAGACTGTAATCAGACTATAATCAGAGACTGTAATCAGACTGTAATCAGAGACTGTAATCAGTGACTGTAATCAGTGACTGTAATCAGATCATTTAAT
>NW_027508730.1:695000-698870 GCF_051911475.1 Siphateles boraxobius
TGCGGTGTCAGGAGCAGAACCGGCACCGGAGCGCAGGTGACCCGAGCTCATATCAGGCTGAAGCCCTGTGGTGTCAGGAGCAGAACCGGCACAGGAGCGCAGTGACCCAAGCTCATATCAGGCTGAAGCCCTGCGGTGTCAGGAGCAGAACCGGCACCGGAGCGCAGTGACCCGAGCTCATATCAGGCTGAAGCCTGCGGTGTCAGGAGCAGAACCGGCACCGGAGCGCAGTGACCCGAGCTCATATCAGGCTGAAGCCCTGCGGTGTCAGGAGCAGAACCGGCACCGGAGCGCAGTGACCCGAGCTCATATCAGGCTGAAGCCCTGCGGTGTCAGGAGCAGAACCGGCACAGGAGCGCAGTGACCGAGCTCATATCAGGCTGAAGCCCTGCGGTGTCAGGAGCAGAACGGCACCGGAGCGCAGTGACCCGAGCTCATATCAGGCTGAAGCCCTGCGGTGTCAGGAGCAGAACCGGCACCGGAGCGCAGTGACCCGAGCTCATATCAGGCTGAAGCCCTGCGGTGTCAGGAGCAGAACCGGCACAGGAGCGCAGTGACCCGAGCTCATACCGGCTGAAGCCCTGCGGTGTCAGGAGCAGAACCGGCACCGGAGCGCACTCTCACAGCTGATGCTGAAACTACAGCCAGACCAGCACAGCACTATCTGGCCCAACCAAATTATACAATTACAAAAACAAAATTACATCACCTATTGGAAAGATGCTACTAAATTACAAAAAAAGATGGAACTCTATTTACTCCTGAAAAGAGATTATAAACCAGCAGAATACCTGAGCTGTGTGAAAGAGCATAAAGTGAGAAAGACCCTAACCAGATACAGGCTGAGTGACCACAGTCTGGCTGTAGAGAGAGGTGTGTGTGTGTGTGTGTGTGTGTGAGTGACCACAGTCTGGCTGTAGAGAGAGTGTGTGTGTGTGTGTGTGTGTGTGTGTGTGTGTGTGTGTGTGTGTGTGTGTGTGTGTGTGTGTGTGTGTGTGTGTGTGAGTGACCACAGTCTGGCTGTAGAGAGAGGTGTGTGTGTGTGTGTGTGTCCACAGTCTGGCTGTAGAGAGAGGTGTGTGTGTGTGTGTGTGTGTGTGTGTGTGTGTGTGTGTGTGTGTGTGTGTGTGTGTGTGTGTGAGTGTGTGTGTGTGTGTGTGTGTGTGTGTGTGTGTGTGTGTGTGTGTGTGTGTGTGTGTGTGTGTGTGTGTGTGTGTGTGTGTGTGTGTGTGTGTGTGTGTGTGTGTGTGTGTGTGTGTGCAGAGACTGTGTTCTCTGTACTCTCAGAGAGAGATGTGTGTGTGTGTGTGTGTGTGTGTGTGTGTGTGTGTGTGTGTGTGTGTGTGTGTGTGTGTGTGTGTGTGTGTGTGTGTGTGTGTGTGTGTGTGTGTGTGTGTGTGTGTGTGTGTGTGTGCAGAGACTGTGTTCTCTGTGCTCTCAGAGAGAGATGTGTGTGTGTGTGTGTGTGTGTGTGTGTGTGTGTGTGTGTGTGTGTGTGTGTGTGTGTGTGTGTGCAGAGACTGTGTTCTCTGTGCTCTCAGAGAGAGGTGGAGACAGAAGACACTTCCTGATACACTGTGATCACTATAACAGCATTAGATCGGACTATTTCACAGATTCCAACAGCTAGAACCAAATTTTATGGCATTACCAAATTCAGAAAAATTAAATCATATTTTGGGAGAAAAATCTAGCTCAATCACAACAGCAGCAAAGTATGTAACAGCCTTCCACAAACTACGAGAGTCAGCCAGTGGACAAAACTAAAGTCAGAATTGTTCTTGTCTTGTTTGAATGTTGGTACAAAGGTACAATAGTGTGTGTTTTAAATGTTAAAAATGTATTCATGCATTTTTTTTATTTTTTATTTTTTTACGCTGACTGATTTGATTTTTATTTTATTATATTTATTGTTTGTGATTATTTGTTGATTGCATGTGTAATGGCCAATGCTTTGAGAGAGAGAGAGAGAGAGAGAGAGAGAGAGAGAGTTCCGATGACAGTTGGCAGCAAAAATATGAGCTCCTGATATCAACAACATTTTTGCCAGAAAATGTAAGTTTTTATGACTCAACCTGTAATTATATGATTGAAAACTTAATTGTGAACAAAAGAGGCAGAAGATTTTGAAGGTAAGACCTCTGAAAACGATTAAATTTTTTTGTCATCACTAAAAACTGCATAAAAACTCAACATATCAAGCTAACTGCTAGCCAAGCTAACATTCCGTGGCAGTTAATTCAGTTGAGAACAACATGGGCCTACCTAAAGCAGAGGCATTTTTCAAAAATGAAGAAGAGCTGGAGATAATATATCCAGCAGAAGTTAAATCTACTAAAGATAAGAAAAGGATGAAAGAGATGATCCTGAGGAAGAACCCAGAGTTACTGCTGTCTGACTACAGTGGAGCAGAAGACAACAGAGTCCGGTGTAACCTGCTGTTCTTCACTGAACACCCATCAGCCTGGCACACCATCCTCAGCTCTGCCATGACATGTAGAAGAAAAGGAGGCATCAGCAAAGGCAGACAACTCACTCTGGAAGGAGACAACGACACAAAGCTGACTGTGAACCTCTATCATAACGGAACAGTCATGGTCCAGGGACCAGAAACCAGCCTTAATGAATTCCAGAAGAACTTCAAAAATCTTAAAGTGGAGGTTCAGAAGATTAAGAAAGATCCTGAAGTGAAGAGAAGCACAGAAGAGGGACTCTACAACACAACGGACACAAACATTGACCCAGGCTCAAGAACTCCTCGGACAGACAGACACATCAGCACTCCTGCGTCTCCCAAGATAAAGGCCTTGAGAGACAACATCGCAGAGCTGGAGCAGGACTATTACTTGTTTAAAGAGGAAACTACCAACAACATCCACCAGCTCCTGAATATGTCCAGCCATCACAGCATTCAACAACTACAACAGCTCTGCTCGGCCGTTAAACATCTGGAGGAGGCCAATCAGGAGCTGCGACAGGAGCTGAGGAGGGTGAGAGAGGAGCTGGGTAGAAGAGAACAACACGGCCACACACTGGAGAGACTGCTGGAAGAGACCAGAAACCAGCTGCACACAAAACAACATCAGCAGTGTGTCAGCACTCAAACACACAGCGCCTCCACTCCTGAACGCATCCCAACATCAGCAGTGTCAGCACACACAAAAAAGAGCTCCTTCACTCCTGAACGCATCCCAACCACAGCTCAACATCAGCAGTGTGTCAGTACACCATCACTGAGCTACTTCACTCCTGCAACCCCACAATCTCATCAAGCCCCTCAGAGGAAAGGCAGCAGCAGCATCACACCATACCGTCCACCAACTACAACACCATCCACGAGCACCGGCAGAGATCAGGCGAGTAAAGACAACATCGTCATCCTCTGTGACTCCAACGGCCACCATCTTGACCACAGACGTCTGTTTCCGGGCAGATCGGTGAAGAAGTTCTGGTGTCCCACCTCACACTCTGCTTTGAGACTGCTGCGAGAGGGAGTGCTGGGCGCACCGTCACACATCATTCTTCACACCGGAACAAACGACATCAGTGCAAGGGTGGACGTCACAAAAGCCCTGTCCAACGTGGTGAAAACAGCCAGCAGGATCTACCCGGGAGCCAAGGTCATCATCTCAACCCTTCTACCTCGCAGAGACGTCCCTCAAAGGATCATCAACACAATCAACGCGGAGATAGCCAACATCTGTGCTTCAATGCCGAGCGTTCACATAGCCAACCATCAGCGCATCACCCATGAGCATCTGTATGACCGTATCCACATCCATCGAGAGGGCATGAGACTGTTCGCAAAAACCATCAAGGAGTCAGCCCTGAAACGCCCTCAGATAACACCCCCTGAGCGCGAGTCAGTCA
>NW_027508731.1:5000-177500 GCF_051911475.1 Siphateles boraxobius
TTGGCCTCATTGTGGCGTGGATGCCGGTTGGGTTGACCTCTTGACCTTCCAGTCTTGGGAGTGATCCTGGTACCTGAAATGAAAAAAAGAAAGAGAAAAAAAATCATGTAACAAGGGTGAGTCTGTGGTGGGATCCTTCCTGGTCCCACACCATCGCAAAGCGGTCAGCAGAACGGATGGACAGTGCATAACCGTCTTCAGGTCCTTCGGGACCTGTCGATTGGACTTACAAAAATCCTAACTCTAACCCTAACTCTAACCCTAAGCCTAACCTACACAAGTCCCACCCCCAAAAAACACAAGTCCCACCCCCAAAAAACACAAGTCCCACCCCCAAAAAACACAAGTCCCACCTCCAAAAAACACAAGTCCCATCCCCCCAAAAACACAAGTCCCACCCCCAAAAAACACAAGTCCCACCCCCAAAAACATAAGTCCCACCCCCAAAAAACACAAGTCCCACCCCCAAAAAACACAGGTCACAGCTAAAATTTTGATTGCCAATATCTCATGACCCCAACATCACAGATACATCAGAGTAGTCTCGTTGGAAAGGTCTGAGAAAACCCTTTCGAATGATACCTAGTTCATGTCGCTGACTGCTTCCTGGGCGGAGCTATGGGACAAAATATATTCATGTATCAAAAATGTATCTCGGCCTAGGAAGGTCGCAGCGACACAAACAAGGTGTCATTGGAAAGCACTCGCCGAGACCTTTCCAATGACACCAATCACGAGTCGTTCCGACTTTCCTAGACCGAGATAATTTTTGAATACACAAATGTATTTGGTCCCATAACTCCGCCCCCAAAGGTCTGAGCAATACAAGTATGGTGTCATTTTAAAGGCCTCATCAAGACCTTTCTAATGATACCTAGCTTTTGTCGCTGACTGCTTCCTGGGCGGAGCTATAGGTACACAAAAAAAACACAATTCCCAACAAAAAACACAAGTCCGACCTCCAAAAAAAACAAGTCCCACCTCCAAAAAAACACAAGTCCCTCCCCCCCCAAAACACAAGTCACACCCCCCAAAAAAACAAGTCCCACCCCCAAAAAACACAAGTCCCACCCCCAAAAAACACATGTCCCACCCCCAAAAAACACAAGTCCCACCCCCAAAAAACACAAGTCCCACCCCCAAAAAACACAAGTCCCACCCCCAAAAAACACAAGTCCCACCCCCAAAAAACACATGTCCCACCCCCAAAAAACACATGTCCCACCTCCAAAAAACACAAGTCCCACCTCCAAAAAAACACAAGTCCCACCCCCCCAAAAACACAAGTCCCACCTCCAAAAAACACAAGACCCACCCCCAAGATCTGGGTAAGTTTTGGGAAAGATTTGGGTGAGTTTTTGGAAAGATTAAAAAAAACACAAGTCCCTCCCCAAAAAAACACAAGTCCCACCCCAAAAAAACACAAGTCCCACCCCAAAAAAAAAAAAAAAACACAAGTCCCACCCCCCAAAAAAAAAAAAAAAACACAAGTCCCACCCCAAAAAACACAAATCCCACCCACAAAAAAACACTAGGTGCAGCACCATATCTCGGCGCCCGGTGGCGCTAGAGCTCCCAAACCACTTGCAATCGACTCCCCGCCCCCTAATTAGTATATGGGAGGAGTTTCAGCTCTATAGGACCTATAATAAGGGGGGTGACAGGGGGGTGACAATACCATATCTCGGCCCCTGGTGGCGCTAGAGCTCCCAAACCACTTGCAATCGACTCCCCGCCCCCTAATTAGTATATGGGAGGAGTTTCAGCTCTATAGGACCTATAATAAGGGGGGTGACAGGGGGGTGACAATACCATATCTCGGCCCCTGGTGGCGCTAGAGCTCCCAAACCACTTGCAATCGACTCCCCGCCCCCTAATTAGTATATGGGAGGAGTTTCAGCTCTATAGGACCTATAATAAGGGGGGTGACAGGGGGTGACAATACCATATCTCGGCCCCTGGTGGCGCTAGAGCTCCCAAACCACTTGCAATCGACTCCCCGCCCCCTAATTAGTATATGGGCGGAGTTTCAGCTCTATAGGACCTATAGAACTCGAGATATTGGGGGGGGGTGACAAAACTGGGGGGTGACAACTTCGCATTTTGGTCTATAACCTAACCTAACCCTAACCCTAACCCTAACCCTAACCTAACCCTAACCCTAACCCTAACCCTACTAACTCTAACCCTAACCCTAACTCTAACCCTAACCCTAACCCTAACCCTAACCTAACCCTAACTCTAACCCTAACTCTAACCTAACCTAACCTAACCCCTAACTCTAACCCTAACCCTAACCCTAACCCTAACCCTAACCCTAACCCTAACCCTTACCCTAACCCTAACCCTAACCCTAACCCTAACCCTAACTCTAACCCTAACTCTAACCCTAAGCCTAACCTACACAAGTCCCACCCCCAAAAAACACAAGTCCCACCCCCAAAAAACACAAGTCCCACCCCCAAAAAACACAAGTCCCACCTCCAAAAAACACAAGTCCCATCCCCCCAAAAACACAAGTCCCACCCCCAAAAAACACAAGTCCCACCCCCAAAAACATAAGTCCCACCCCCAAAAAACACAAGTCCCACCCCCAAAAAACACAGGTCACAGCTAAAATTTTGATTGCCAATATCTCATGACCCCAACATCACAGATACATCAGAGTAGTCTCGTTGGAAAGGTCTGAGAAAACCCTTTCGAATGATACCTAGTTCATGTCGCTGACTGCTTCCTGGGCGGAGCTATGGGACAAAATATATTCATGTATCAAAAATGTATCTCGGCCTAGGAAGGTCGCAGCGACACAAACAAGGTGTCATTGGAAAGCACTCGCCGAGACCTTTCCAATGACACCAATCACGAGTCGTTCCGACTTTCCTAGACCGAGATAATTTTTGAATACACAAATGTATTTGGTCCCATAACTCCGCCCCCAAAGGTCTGAGCAATACAAGTATGGTGTCATTTTAAAGGCCTCATCAAGACCTTTCTAATGATACCTAGCTTTTGTCGCTGACTGCTTCCTGGGCGGAGCTATAGGTACACAAAAAAAACACAATTCCCAACAAAAAACACAAGTCCGACCTCCAAAAAAAACAAGTCCCACCTCCAAAAAAACACAAGTCCCTCCCCCCCCAAAACACAAGTCACACCCCCCAAAAAAACAAGTCCCACCCCCAAAAAACACAAGTCCCACCCCCAAAAAACACATGTCCCACCCCCAAAAAACACAAGTCCCACCCCCAAAAAACACAAGTCCCACCCCCAAAAAACACAAGTCCCACCCCCAAAAAACACAAGTCCCACCCCCAAAAAACACATGTCCCACCCCCAAAAAACACATGTCCCACCTCCAAAAAACACAAGTCCCACCTCCAAAAAAACACAAGTCCCACCCCCCCAAAAACACAAGTCCCACCTCCAAAAAACACAAGACCCACCCCCAAGATCTGGGTAAGTTTTGGGAAAGATTTGGGTGAGTTTTTGGAAAGATTAAAAAAAACACAAGTCCCTCCCCAAAAAAACACAAGTCCCACCCCAAAAAAACACAAGTCCCACCCCAAAAAAAAAAAAAAAACACAAGTCCCACCCCCCAAAAAAAAAAAAAAAACACAAGTCCCACCCCAAAAAACACAAATCCCACCCACAAAAAAACACTAGGTGCAGCACCATATCTCGGCGCCCGGTGGCGCTAGAGCTCCCAAACCACTTGCAATCGACTCCCCGCCCCCTAATTAGTATATGGGAGGAGTTTCAGCTCTATAGGACCTATAATAAGGGGGGTGACAGGGGGGTGACAATACCATATCTCGGCCCCTGGTGGCGCTAGAGCTCCCAAACCACTTGCAATCGACTCCCCGCCCCCTAATTAGTATATGGGAGGAGTTTCAGCTCTATAGGACCTATAATAAGGGGGGTGACAGGGGGGTGACAATACCATATCTCGGCCCCTGGTGGCGCTAGAGCTCCCAAACCACTTGCAATCGACTCCCCGCCCCCTAATTAGTATATGGGAGGAGTTTCAGCTCTATAGGACCTATAATAAGGGGGGTGACAGGGGGTGACAATACCATATCTCGGCCCCTGGTGGCGCTAGAGCTCCCAAACCACTTGCAATCGACTCCCCGCCCCCTAATTAGTATATGGGCGGAGTTTCAGCTCTATAGGACCTATAGAACTCGAGATATTGGGGGGGGGTGACAAAACTGGGGGGTGACAACTTCGCATTTTGGTCTATAACCTAACCCTAACCCTAACCCTAACCCTAACCTAACCCTAACCCTAACCCTAACCCTAACCCTAACCCTAACCCTAACCTAACTCTAACCCTAACCCTAACCCTAACCCTAACTCTAACCCTAACTCTAACCCTAACCCTAACCCTAACCCTAACCCTAACCCTAACCCTAACCTAACCCTAACCCTAACCCTAACCCTAACCCTAACTCTAACCCTAACCCTAACCCTAACCCTAACCCTAACCCTAACCCTAACCCCTAACCCTAACCTCCATACAGACGTTGGTATCTCGTATATGTCCCCTTCTACGTCTTTTCTAACACCTACCATTCGTTTTTCTTGCAAAATAGCCCACATTGGCACAACCCATGGCCTTTAAGCCCTCTTTTTATAATTTTATACATCACTTTGGACATTATTTTGGTCCATTTCTGTGTCTATCTTTGAAGCGGCCAGTTGTGCGATGGACAGTGCACAACCAGACTCAGACCTCAGGTTTGGGTCTTGGATTATATTTTCCCCTTACCAGCCCGTGCCTCGTTCTCTGGACTTTATTGATGGCATTGGAGTGTTCTTGGTAGTGTTTGTGAGTGCATGTATAGAGTTATAAAAATTAAATAAATTTTAAAATTAAAAACAACAAGGTTGATAGCAGAAAAATGACTCATGACGCATCAAAACATGCTGATTGGTGTTTGAGAGTGTGGGAGGGGCCACGCCCTCTGAAAAACTATAAAGAGCTGAGGGAAAAGAGACTGTTGTCATTCGAACTCGCCTGATGAGAGCCGTTGGAAGGCCGAAACGCGTCGCGAGATAGTTCCTGAATGACGCAGACTGTAAAAATGAGTTAGGCCGCCATCATTAGTGTGTTGTGATGTTGCTGAGCCAAAAATAAATATTTCTCTTCGCCCAAACAGGTGTTGAGTTGGTCTGTGAAATATTTAAAAGTCTCCCTTCGTCCATACAGACGTTGGTATCTCGTATATGTCCCCTTCTACGTCTTTTCTAACACCTACCATTCGTTTTTCTTGCAAAATAGCCCACATTGGCACAACCCATGGCCTTTAAGCCCTCTTTTTATAATTTTATACATCACTTTGGACATTATTTTGGTCCATTTCTGTGTCTATCTTTGAAGCGGCCAGTTGTGCGATGGACAGTGCACAACCAGACTCAGACCTCAGGTTTGGGTCTTGGATTATATTTTCCCCTTACCAGCCCGTGCCTCGTTCTCTGGACTTTATTGATGGCATTGGAGTGTTCTTGGTAGTGTTTGTGAGTGCATGTATAGAGTTATAAAAATTAAATAAATTTTAAAATTAAAAACAACAAGGTTGATAGCAGAAAAATGACTCATGACGCATCAAAACATGCTGATTGGTGTTTGAGAGTGTGGGAGGGGCCACGCCCTCTGAAAAACTATAAAGAGCTGAGGGAAAAGAGACTGTTGTCATTCGAACTCGCCTGATGAGAGCCGTTGGAAGGCCGAAACGCGTCGCGAGATAGTTCCTGAATGACGCAGACTGTAAAAATGAGTTAGGCCGCCATCATTAGTGTGTTGTGATGTTGCTGAGCCAAAAATAAATATTTCTCTTCGCCCAAACAGGTGTTGAGTTGGTCTGTGAAATATTTAAAAGTCTCCCTTCGTCCATACAGACGTTGGTATCTCGTATATGTCCCCTTCTACGTCTTTTCTAACACCTACCATTCGTTTTTCTTGCAAAATAGCCCACATTGGCACAACCCATGGCCTTTAAGCCCTCTTTTTATAATTTTATACATCACTTTGGACATTATTTTGGTCCATTTCTGTGTCTATCTTTGAAGCGGCCAGTTGTGCGATGGACAGTGCACAACCAGACTCAGACCTCAGGTTTGGGTCTTGGATTATATTTTCCCCTTACCAGCCCGTGCCTCGTTCTCTGGACTTTATTGATGGCATTGGAGTGTTCTTGGTAGTGTTTGTGAGTGCATGTATAGAGTTATAAAAATTAAATAAATTTTAAAATTAAAAACAACAAGGTTGATAGCAGAAAAATGACTCATGACGCATCAAAACATGCTGATTGGTGTTTGAGAGTGTGGGAGGGGCCACGCCCTCTGAAAAACTATAAAGAGCTGAGGGAAAAGAGACTGTTGTCATTCGAACTCGCCTGATGAGAGCCGTTGGAAGGCCGAAACGCGTCGCGAGATAGTTCCTGAATGACGCAGACTGTAAAAATGAGTTAGGCCGCCATCATTAGTGTGTTGTGATGTTGCTGAGCCAAAAATAAATATTTCTCTTCGCCCAAACAGGTGTTGAGTTGGTCTGTGAAATATTTAAAAGTCTCCCTTCGTCCATACAGACGTTGGTATCTCGTATATGTCCCCTTCTACGTCTTTTCTAACACCTACCATTCGTTTTTCTTGCAAAATAGCCCACATTGGCACAACCCATGGCCTTTAAGCCCTCTTTTTATAATTTTATACATCACTTTGGACATTATTTTGGTCCATTTCTGTGTCTATCTTTGAAGCGGCCAGTTGTGCGATGGACAGTGCACAACCAGACTCAGACCTCAGGTTTGGGTCTTGGATTATATTTTCCCCTTACCAGCCCGTGCCTCGTTCTCTGGACTTTATTGATGGCATTGGAGTGTTCTTGGTAGTGTTTGTGAGTGCATGTATAGAGTTATAAAAATTAAATAAATTTTAAAATTAAAAACAACAAGGTTGATAGCAGAAAAATGACTCATGACGCATCAAAACATGCTGATTGGTGTTTGAGAGTGTGGGAGGGGCCACGCCCTCTGAAAAACTATAAAGAGCTGAGGGAAAAGAGACTGTTGTCATTCGAACTCGCCTGATGAGAGCCGTTGGAAGGCCGAAACGCGTCGCGAGATAGTTCCTGAATGACGCAGACTGTAAAAATGAGTTAGGCCGCCATCATTAGTGTGTTGTGATGTTGCTGAGCCAAAAATAAATATTTCTCTTCGCCCAAACAGGTGTTGAGTTGGTCTGTGAAATATTTAAAAGTCTCCCTTCGTCCATACAGACGTTGGTATCTCGTATATGTCCCCTTCTACGTCTTTTCTAACACCTACCATTCGTTTTTCTTGCAAAATAGCCCACATTGGCACAACCCATGGCCTTTAAGCCCTCTTTTTATAATTTTATACATCACTTTGGACATTATTTTGGTCCATTTCTGTGTCTATCTTTGAAGCGGCCAGTTGTGCGATGGACAGTGCACAACCAGACTCAGACCTCAGGTTTGGGTCTTGGATTATATTTTCCCCTTACCAGCCCGTGCCTCGTTCTCTGGACTTTATTGATGGCATTGGAGTGTTCTTGGTAGTGTTTGTGAGTGCATGTATAGAGTTATAAAAATTAAATAAATTTTAAAATTAAAAACAACAAGGTTGATAGCAGAAAAATGACTCATGACGCATCAAAACATGCTGATTGGTGTTTGAGAGTGTGGGAGGGGCCACGCCCTCTGAAAAACTATAAAGAGCTGAGGGAAAAGAGACTGTTGTCATTCGAACTCGCCTGATGAGAGCCGTTGGAAGGCCGAAACGCGTCGCGAGATAGTTCCTGAATGACGCAGACTGTAAAAATGAGTTAGGCCGCCATCATTAGTGTGTTGTGATGTTGCTGAGCCAAAAATAAATATTTCTCTTCGCCCAAACAGGTGTTGAGTTGGTCTGTGAAATATTTAAAAGTCTCCCTTCGTCCATACAGACGTTGGTATCTCGTATATGTCCCCTTCTACGTCTTTTCTAACACCTACCATTCGTTTTTCTTGCAAAATAGCCCACATTGGCACAACCCATGGCCTTTAAGCCCTCTTTTTATAATTTTATACATCACTTTGGACATTATTTTGGTCCATTTCTGTGTCTATCTTTGAAGCGGCCAGTTGTGCGATGGACAGTGCACAACCAGACTCAGACCTCAGGTTTGGGTCTTGGATTATATTTTCCCCTTACCAGCCCGTGCCTCGTTCTCTGGACTTTATTGATGGCATTGGAGTGTTCTTGGTAGTGTTTGTGAGTGCATGTATAGAGTTATAAAAATTAAATAAATTTTAAAATTAAAAACAACAAGGTTGATAGCAGAAAAATGACTCATGACGCATCAAAACATGCTGATTGGTGTTTGAGAGTGTGGGAGGGGCCACGCCCTCTGAAAAACTATAAAGAGCTGAGGGAAAAGAGACTGTTGTCATTCGAACTCGCCTGATGAGAGCCGTTGGAAGGCCGAAACGCGTCGCGAGATAGTTCCTGAATGACGCAGACTGTAAAAATGAGTTAGGCCGCCATCATTAGTGTGTTGTGATGTTGCTGAGCCAAAAATAAATATTTCTCTTCGCCCAAACAGGTGTTGAGTTGGTCTGTGAAATATTTAAAAGTCTCCCTTCGTCCATACAGACGTTGGTATCTCGTATATGTCCCCTTCTACGTCTTTTCTAACACCTACCATTCGTTTTTCTTGCAAAATAGCCCACATTGGCACAACCCATGGCCTTTAAGCCCTCTTTTTATAATTTTATACATCACTTTGGACATTATTTTGGTCCATTTCTGTGTCTATCTTTGAAGCGGCCAGTTGTGCGATGGACAGTGCACAACCAGACTCAGACCTCAGGTTTGGGTCTTGGATTATATTTTCCCCTTACCAGCCCGTGCCTCGTTCTCTGAACTTTATTGATGGCATTGGAGTGTTCTTGGTAGTGTTTGTGAGTGCATGTATAGAGTTATAAAAATTAAATAAATTTTAAAATTAAAAACAACAAGGTTGATAGCAGAAAAATGACTCATGACGCATCAAAACATGCTGATTGGTGTTTGAGAGTGTGGGAGGGGCCACGCCCTCTGAAAAACTATAAAGAGCTGAGGGAAAAGAGACTGTTGTCATTCGAACTCGCCTGATGAGAGCCGTTGGAAGGCCGAAACGCGTCGCGAGATAGTTCCTGAATGACGCAGACTGTAAAAATGAGTTAGGCCGCCATCATTAGTGTGTTGTGATGTTGCTGAGCCAAAAATAAATATTTCTCTTCGCCCAAACAGGTGTTGAGTTGGTCTGTGAAATATTTAAAAGTCTCCCTTCGTCCATACAGACGTTGGTATCTCGTATATGTCCCCTTCTACGTCTTTTCTAACACCTACCATTCGTTTTTCTTGCAAAATAGCCCACATTGGCACAACCCATGGCCTTTAAGCCCTCTTTTTATAATTTTATACATCACTTTGGACATTATTTTGGTCCATTTCTGTGTCTATCTTTGAAGCGGCCAGTTGTGCGATGGACAGTGCACAACCAGACTCAGACCTCAGGTTTGGGTCTTGGATTATATTTTCCCCTTACCAGCCCGTGCCTCGTTCTCTGGACTTTATTGATGGCATTGGAGTGTTCTTGGTAGTGTTTGTGAGTGCATGTATAGAGTTATAAAAATTAAATAAATTTTAAAATTAAAAACAACAAGGTTGATAGCAGAAAAATGACTCATGACGCATCAAAACATGCTGATTGGTGTTTGAGAGTGTGGGAGGGGCCACGCCCTCTGAAAAACTATAAAGAGCTGAGGGAAAAGAGACTGTTGTCATTCGAACTCGCCTGATGAGAGCCGTTGGAAGGCCGAAACGCGTCGCGAGATAGTTCCTGAATGACGCAGACTGTAAAAATGAGTTAGGCCGCCATCATTAGTGTGTTGTGATGTTGCTGAGCCAAAAATAAATATTTCTCTTCGCCCAAACAGGTGTTGAGTTGGTCTGTGAAATATTTAAAAGTCTCCCTTCGTCCATACAGACGTTGGTATCTCGTATATGTCCCCTTCTACGTCTTTTCTAACACCTACCATTCGTTTTTCTTGCAAAATAGCCCACATTGGCACAACCCATGGCCTTTAAGCCCTCTTTTTATAATTTTATACATCACTTTGGACATTATTTTGGTCCATTTCTGTGTCTATCTTTGAAGCGGCCAGTTGTGCGATGGACAGTGCACAACCAGACTCAGACCTCAGGTTTGGGTCTTGGATTATATTTTCCCCTTACCAGCCCGTGCCTCGTTCTCTGGACTTTATTGATGGCATTGGAGTGTTCTTGGTAGTGTTTGTGAGTGCATGTATAGAGTTATAAAAATTAAATAAATTTTAAAATTAAAAACAACAAGGTTGATAGCAGAAAAATGACTCATGACGCATCAAAACATGCTGATTGGTGTTTGAGAGTGTGGGAGGGGCCACGCCCTCTGAAAAACTATAAAGAGCTGAGGGAAAAGAGACTGTTGTCATTCGAACTCGCCTGATGAGAGCCGTTGGAAGGCCGAAACGCGTCGCGAGATAGTTCCTGAATGACGCAGACTGTAAAAATGAGTTAGGCCGCCATCATTAGTGTGTTGTGATGTTGCTGAGCCAAAAATAAATATTTCTCTTCGCCCAAACAGGTGTTGAGTTGGTCTGTGAAATATTTAAAAGTCTCCCTTCGTCCATACAGACGTTGGTATCTCGTATATGTCCCCTTCTACGTCTTTTCTAACACCTACCATTCGTTTTTCTTGCAAAATAGCCCACATTGGCACAACCCATGGCCTTTAAGCCCTCTTTTTATAATTTTATACATCACTTTGGACATTATTTTGGTCCATTTCTGTGTCTATCTTTGAAGCGGCCAGTTGTGCGATGGACAGTGCACAACCAGACTCAGACCTCAGGTTTGGGTCTTGGATTATATTTTCCCCTTACCAGCCCGTGCCTCGTTCTCTGGACTTTATTGATGGCATTGGAGTGTTCTTGGTAGTGTTTGTGAGTGCATGTATAGAGTTATAAAAATTAAATAAATTTTAAAATTAAAAACAACAAGGTTGATAGCAGAAAAATGACTCATGACGCATCAAAACATGCTGATTGGTGTTTGAGAGTGTGGGAGGGGCCACGCCCTCTGAAAAACTATAAAGAGCTGAGGGAAAAGAGACTGTTGTCATTCGAACTCGCCTGATGAGAGCCGTTGGAAGGCCGAAACGCGTCGCGAGATAGTTCCTGAATGACGCAGACTGTAAAAATGAGTTAGGCCGCCATCATTAGTGTGTTGTGATGTTGCTGAGCCAAAAATAAATATTTCTCTTCGCCCAAACAGGTGTTGAGTTGGTCTGTGAAATATTTAAAAGTCTCCCTTCGTCCATACAGACGTTGGTATCTCGTATATGTCCCCTTCTACGTCTTTTCTAACACCTACCATTCGTTTTTCTTGCAAAATAGCCCACATTGGCACAACCCATGGCCTTTAAGCCCTCTTTTTATAATTTTATACATCACTTTGGACATTATTTTGGTCCATTTCTGTGTCTATCTTTGAAGCGGCCAGTTGTGCGATGGACAGTGCACAACCAGACTCAGACCTCAGGTTTGGGTCTTGGATTATATTTTCCCCTTACCAGCCCGTGCCTCGTTCTCTGGACTTTATTGATGGCATTGGAGTGTTCTTGGTAGTGTTTGTGAGTGCATGTATAGAGTTATAAAAATTAAATAAATTTTAAAATTAAAAACAACAAGGTTGATAGCAGAAAAATGACTCATGACGCATCAAAACATGCTGATTGGTGTTTGAGAGTGTGGGAGGGGCCACGCCCTCTGAAAAACTATAAAGAGCTGAGGGAAAAGAGACTGTTGTCATTCGAACTCGCCTGATGAGAGCCGTTGGAAGGCCGAAACGCGTCGCGAGATAGTTCCTGAATGACGCAGACTGTAAAAATGAGTTAGGCCGCCATCATTAGTGTGTTGTGATGTTGCTGAGCCAAAAATAAATATTTCTCTTCGCCCAAACAGGTGTTGAGTTGGTCTGTGAAATATTTAAAAGTCTCCCTTCGTCCATACAGACGTTGGTATCTCGTATATGTCCCCTTCTACGTCTTTTCTAACACCTACCATTCGTTTTTCTTGCAAAATAGCCCACATTGGCACAACCCATGGCCTTTAAGCCCTCTTTTTATAATTTTATACATCACTTTGGACATTATTTTGGTCCATTTCTGTGTCTATCTTTGAAGCGGCCAGTTGTGCGATGGACAGTGCACAACCAGACTCAGACCTCAGGTTTGGGTCTTGGATTATATTTTCCCCTTACCAGCCCGTGCCTCGTTCTCTGGACTTTATTGATGGCATTGGAGTGTTCTTGGTAGTGTTTGTGAGTGCATGTATAGAGTTATAAAAATTAAATAAATTTTAAAATTAAAAACAACAAGGTTGATAGCAGAAAAATGACTCATGACGCATCAAAACATGCTGATTGGTGTTTGAGAGTGTGGGAGGGGCCACGCCCTCTGAAAAACTATAAAGAGCTGAGGGAAAAGAGACTGTTGTCATTCGAACTCGCCTGATGAGAGCCGTTGGAAGGCCGAAACGCGTCGCGAGATAGTTCCTGAATGACGCAGACTGTAAAAATGAGTTAGGCCGCCATCATTAGTGTGTTGTGATGTTGCTGAGCCAAAAATAAATATTTCTCTTCGCCCAAACAGGTGTTGAGTTGGTCTGTGAAATATTTAAAAGTCTCCCTTCGTCCATACAGACGTTGGTATCTCGTATATGTCCCCTTCTACGTCTTTTCTAACACCTACCATTCGTTTTTCTTGCAAAATAGCCCACATTGGCACAACCCATGGCCTTTAAGCCCTCTTTTTATAATTTTATACATCACTTTGGACATTATTTTGGTCCATTTCTGTGTCTATCTTTGAAGCGGCCAGTTGTGCGATGGACAGTGCACAACCAGACTCAGACCTCAGGTTTGGGTCTTGGATTATATTTTCCCCTTACCAGCCCGTGCCTCGTTCTCTGGACTTTATTGATGGCATTGGAGTGTTCTTGGTAGTGTTTGTGAGTGCATGTATAGAGTTATAAAAATTAAATAAATTTTAAAATTAAAAACAACAAGGTTGATAGCAGAAAAATGACTCATGACGCATCAAAACATGCTGATTGGTGTTTGAGAGTGTGGGAGGGGCCACGCCCTCTGAAAAACTATAAAGAGCTGAGGGAAAAGAGACTGTTGTCATTCGAACTCGCCTGATGAGAGCCGTTGGAAGGCCGAAACGCGTCGCGAGATAGTTCCTGAATGACGCAGACTGTAAAAATGAGTTAGGCCGCCATCATTAGTGTGTTGTGATGTTGCTGAGCCAAAAATAAATATTTCTCTTCGCCCAAACAGGTGTTGAGTTGGTCTGTGAAATATTTAAAAGTCTCCCTTCGTCCATACAGACGTTGGTATCTCGTATATGTCCCCTTCTACGTCTTTTCTAACACCTACCATTCGTTTTTCTTGCAAAATAGCCCACATTGGCACAACCCATGGCCTTTAAGCCCTCTTTTTATAATTTTATACATCACTTTGGACATTATTTTGGTCCATTTCTGTGTCTATCTTTGAAGCGGCCAGTTGTGCGATGGACAGTGCACAACCAGACTCAGACCTCAGGTTTGGGTCTTGGATTATATTTTCCCCTTACCAGCCCGTGCCTCGTTCTCTGGACTTTATTGATGGCATTGGAGTGTTCTTGGTAGTGTTTGTGAGTGCATGTATAGAGTTATAAAAATTAAATAAATTTTAAAATTAAAAACAACAAGGTTGATAGCAGAAAAATGACTCATGACGCATCAAAACATGCTGATTGGTGTTTGAGAGTGTGGGAGGGGCCACGCCCTCTGAAAAACTATAAAGAGCTGAGGGAAAAGAGACTGTTGTCATTCGAACTCGCCTGATGAGAGCCGTTGGAAGGCCGAAACGCGTCGCGAGATAGTTCCTGAATGACGCAGACTGTAAAAATGAGTTAGGCCGCCATCATTAGTGTGTTGTGATGTTGCTGAGCCAAAAATAAATATTTCTCTTCGCCCAAACAGGTGTTGAGTTGGTCTGTGAAATATTTAAAAGTCTCCCTTCGTCCATACAGACGTTGGTATCTCGTATATGTCCCCTTCTACGTCTTTTCTAACACCTACCATTCGTTTTTCTTGCAAAATAGCCCACATTGGCACAACCCATGGCCTTTAAGCCCTCTTTTTATAATTTTATACATCACTTTGGACATTATTTTGGTCCATTTCTGTGTCTATCTTTGAAGCGGCCAGTTGTGCGATGGACAGTGCACAACCAGACTCAGACCTCAGGTTTGGGTCTTGGATTATATTTTCCCCTTACCAGCCCGTGCCTCGTTCTCTGGACTTTATTGATGGCATTGGAGTGTTCTTGGTAGTGTTTGTGAGTGCATGTATAGAGTTATAAAAATTAAATAAATTTTAAAATTAAAAACAACAAGGTTGATAGCAGAAAAATGACTCATGACGCATCAAAACATGCTGATTGGTGTTTGAGAGTGTGGGAGGGGCCACGCCCTCTGAAAAACTATAAAGAGCTGAGGGAAAAGAGACTGTTGTCATTCGAACTCGCCTGATGAGAGCCGTTGGAAGGCCGAAACGCGTCGCGAGATAGTTCCTGAATGACGCAGACTGTAAAAATGAGTTAGGCCGCCATCATTAGTGTGTTGTGATGTTGCTGAGCCAAAAATAAATATTTCTCTTCGCCCAAACAGGTGTTGAGTTGGTCTGTGAAATATTTAAAAGTCTCCCTTCGTCCATACAGACGTTGGTATCTCGTATATGTCCCCTTCTACGTCTTTTCTAACACCTACCATTCGTTTTTCTTGCAAAATAGCCCACATTGGCACAACCCATGGCCTTTAAGCCCTCTTTTTATAATTTTATACATCACTTTGGACATTATTTTGGTCCATTTCTGTGTCTATCTTTGAAGCGGCCAGTTGTGCGATGGACAGTGCACAACCAGACTCAGACCTCAGGTTTGGGTCTTGGATTATATTTTCCCCTTACCAGCCCGTGCCTCGTTCTCTGGACTTTATTGATGGCATTGGAGTGTTCTTGGTAGTGTTTGTGAGTGCATGTATAGAGTTATAAAAATTAAATAAATTTTAAAATTAAAAACAACAAGGTTGATAGCAGAAAAATGACTCATGACGCATCAAAACATGCTGATTGGTGTTTGAGAGTGTGGGAGGGGCCACGCCCTCTGAAAAACTATAAAGAGCTGAGGGAAAAGAGACTGTTGTCATTCGAACTCGCCTGATGAGAGCCGTTGGAAGGCCGAAACGCGTCGCGAGATAGTTCCTGAATGACGCAGACTGTAAAAATGAGTTAGGCCGCCATCATTAGTGTGTTGTGATGTTGCTGAGCCAAAAATAAATATTTCTCTTCGCCCAAACAGGTGTTGAGTTGGTCTGTGAAATATTTAAAAGTCTCCCTTCGTCCATACAGACGTTGGTATCTCGTATATGTCCCCTTCTACGTCTTTTCTAACACCTACCATTCGTTTTTCTTGCAAAATAGCCCACATTGGCACAACCCATGGCCTTTAAGCCCTCTTTTTATAATTTTATACATCACTTTGGACATTATTTTGGTCCATTTCTGTGTCTATCTTTGAAGCGGCCAGTTGTGCGATGGACAGTGCACAACCAGACTCAGACCTCAGGTTTGGGTCTTGGATTATATTTTCCCCTTACCAGCCCGTGCCTCGTTCTCTGGACTTTATTGATGGCATTGGAGTGTTCTTGGTAGTGTTTGTGAGTGCATGTATAGAGTTATAAAAATTAAATAAATTTTAAAATTAAAAACAACAAGGTTGATAGCAGAAAAATGACTCATGACGCATCAAAACATGCTGATTGGTGTTTGAGAGTGTGGGAGGGGCCACGCCCTCTGAAAAACTATAAAGAGCTGAGGGAAAAGAGACTGTTGTCATTCGAACTCGCCTGATGAGAGCCGTTGGAAGGCCGAAACGCGTCGCGAGATAGTTCCTGAATGACGCAGACTGTAAAAATGAGTTAGGCCGCCATCATTAGTGTGTTGTGATGTTGCTGAGCCAAAAATAAATATTTCTCTTCGCCCAAACAGGTGTTGAGTTGGTCTGTGAAATATTTAAAAGTCTCCCTTCGTCCATACAGACGTTGGTATCTCGTATATGTCCCCTTCTACGTCTTTTCTAACACCTACCATTCGTTTTTCTTGCAAAATAGCCCACATTGGCACAACCCATGGCCTTTAAGCCCTCTTTTTATAATTTTATACATCACTTTGGACATTATTTTGGTCCATTTCTGTGTCTATCTTTGAAGCGGCCAGTTGTGCGATGGACAGTGCACAACCAGACTCAGACCTCAGGTTTGGGTCTTGGATTATATTTTCCCCTTACCAGCCCGTGCCTCGTTCTCTGGACTTTATTGATGGCATTGGAGTGTTCTTGGTAGTGTTTGTGAGTGCATGTATAGAGTTATAAAAATTAAATAAATTTTAAAATTAAAAACAACAAGGTTGATAGCAGAAAAATGACTCATGACGCATCAAAACATGCTGATTGGTGTTTGAGAGTGTGGGAGGGGCCACGCCCTCTGAAAAACTATAAAGAGCTGAGGGAAAAGAGACTGTTGTCATTCGAACTCGCCTGATGAGAGCCGTTGGAAGGCCGAAACGCGTCGCGAGATAGTTCCTGAATGACGCAGACTGTAAAAATGAGTTAGGCCGCCATCATTAGTGTGTTGTGATGTTGCTGAGCCAAAAATAAATATTTCTCTTCGCCCAAACAGGTGTTGAGTTGGTCTGTGAAATATTTAAAAGTCTCCCTTCGTCCATACAGACGTTGGTATCTCGTATATGTCCCCTTCTACGTCTTTTCTAACACCTACCATTCGTTTTTCTTGCAAAATAGCCCACATTGGCACAACCCATGGCCTTTAAGCCCTCTTTTTATAATTTTATACATCACTTTGGACATTATTTTGGTCCATTTCTGTGTCTATCTTTGAAGCGGCCAGTTGTGCGATGGACAGTGCACAACCAGACTCAGACCTCAGGTTTGGGTCTTGGATTATATTTTCCCCTTACCAGCCCGTGCCTCGTTCTCTGGACTTTATTGATGGCATTGGAGTGTTCTTGGTAGTGTTTGTGAGTGCATGTATAGAGTTATAAAAATTAAATAAATTTTAAAATTAAAAACAACAAGGTTGATAGCAGAAAAATGACTCATGACGCATCAAAACATGCTGATTGGTGTTTGAGAGTGTGGGAGGGGCCACGCCCTCTGAAAAACTATAAAGAGCTGAGGGAAAAGAGACTGTTGTCATTCGAACTCGCCTGATGAGAGCCGTTGGAAGGCCGAAACGCGTCGCGAGATAGTTCCTGAATGACGCAGACTGTAAAAATGAGTTAGGCCGCCATCATTAGTGTGTTGTGATGTTGCTGAGCCAAAAATAAATATTTCTCTTCGCCCAAACAGGTGTTGAGTTGGTCTGTGAAATATTTAAAAGTCTCCCTTCGTCCATACAGACGTTGGTATCTCGTATATGTCCCCTTCTACGTCTTTTCTAACACCTACCATTCGTTTTTCTTGCAAAATAGCCCACATTGGCACAACCCATGGCCTTTAAGCCCTCTTTTTATAATTTTATACATCACTTTGGACATTATTTTGGTCCATTTCTGTGTCTATCTTTGAAGCGGCCAGTTGTGCGATGGACAGTGCACAACCAGACTCAGACCTCAGGTTTGGGTCTTGGATTATATTTTCCCCTTACCAGCCCGTGCCTCGTTCTCTGGACTTTATTGATGGCATTGGAGTGTTCTTGGTAGTGTTTGTGAGTGCATGTATAGAGTTATAAAAATTAAATAAATTTTAAAATTAAAAACAACAAGGTTGATAGCAGAAAAATGACTCATGACGCATCAAAACATGCTGATTGGTGTTTGAGAGTGTGGGAGGGGCCACGCCCTCTGAAAAACTATAAAGAGCTGAGGGAAAAGAGACTGTTGTCATTCGAACTCGCCTGATGAGAGCCGTTGGAAGGCCGAAACGCGTCGCGAGATAGTTCCTGAATGACGCAGACTGTAAAAATGAGTTAGGCCGCCATCATTAGTGTGTTGTGATGTTGCTGAGCCAAAAATAAATATTTCTCTTCGCCCAAACAGGTGTTGAGTTGGTCTGTGAAATATTTAAAAGTCTCCCTTCGTCCATACAGACGTTGGTATCTCGTATATGTCCCCTTCTACGTCTTTTCTAACACCTACCATTCGTTTTTCTTGCAAAATAGCCCACATTGGCACAACCCATGGCCTTTAAGCCCTCTTTTTATAATTTTATACATCACTTTGGACATTATTTTGGTCCATTTCTGTGTCTATCTTTGAAGCGGCCAGTTGTGCGATGGACAGTGCACAACCAGACTCAGACCTCAGGTTTGGGTCTTGGATTATATTTTCCCCTTACCAGCCCGTGCCTCGTTCTCTGGACTTTATTGATGGCATTGGAGTGTTCTTGGTAGTGTTTGTGAGTGCATGTATAGAGTTATAAAAATTAAATAAATTTTAAAATTAAAAACAACAAGGTTGATAGCAGAAAAATGACTCATGACGCATCAAAACATGCTGATTGGTGTTTGAGAGTGTGGGAGGGGCCACGCCCTCTGAAAAACTATAAAGAGCTGAGGGAAAAGAGACTGTTGTCATTCGAACTCGCCTGATGAGAGCCGTTGGAAGGCCGAAACGCGTCGCGAGATAGTTCCTGAATGACGCAGACTGTAAAAATGAGTTAGGCCGCCATCATTAGTGTGTTGTGATGTTGCTGAGCCAAAAATAAATATTTCTCTTCGCCCAAACAGGTGTTGAGTTGGTCTGTGAAATATTTAAAAGTCTCCCTTCGTCCATACAGACGTTGGTATCTCGTATATGTCCCCTTCTACGTCTTTTCTAACACCTACCATTCGTTTTTCTTGCAAAATAGCCCACATTGGCACAACCCATGGCCTTTAAGCCCTCTTTTTATAATTTTATACATCACTTTGGACATTATTTTGGTCCATTTCTGTGTCTATCTTTGAAGCGGCCAGTTGTGCGATGGACAGTGCACAACCAGACTCAGACCTCAGGTTTGGGTCTTGGATTATATTTTCCCCTTACCAGCCCGTGCCTCGTTCTCTGGACTTTATTGATGGCATTGGAGTGTTCTTGGTAGTGTTTGTGAGTGCATGTATAGAGTTATAAAAATTAAATAAATTTTAAAATTAAAAACAACAAGGTTGATAGCAGAAAAATGACTCATGACGCATCAAAACATGCTGATTGGTGTTTGAGAGTGTGGGAGGGGCCACGCCCTCTGAAAAACTATAAAGAGCTGAGGGAAAAGAGACTGTTGTCATTCGAACTCGCCTGATGAGAGCCGTTGGAAGGCCGAAACGCGTCGCGAGATAGTTCCTGAATGACGCAGACTGTAAAAATGAGTTAGGCCGCCATCATTAGTGTGTTGTGATGTTGCTGAGCCAAAAATAAATATTTCTCTTCGCCCAAACAGGTGTTGAGTTGGTCTGTGAAATATTTAAAAGTCTCCCTTCGTCCATACAGACGTTGGTATCTCGTATATGTCCCCTTCTACGTCTTTTCTAACACCTACCATTCGTTTTTCTTGCAAAATAGCCCACATTGGCACAACCCATGGCCTTTAAGCCCTCTTTTTATAATTTTATACATCACTTTGGACATTATTTTGGTCCATTTCTGTGTCTATCTTTGAAGCGGCCAGTTGTGCGATGGACAGTGCACAACCAGACTCAGACCTCAGGTTTGGGTCTTGGATTATATTTTCCCCTTACCAGCCCGTGCCTCGTTCTCTGGACTTTATTGATGGCATTGGAGTGTTCTTGGTAGTGTTTGTGAGTGCATGTATAGAGTTATAAAAATTAAATAAATTTTAAAATTAAAAACAACAAGGTTGATAGCAGAAAAATGACTCATGACGCATCAAAACATGCTGATTGGTGTTTGAGAGTGTGGGAGGGGCCACGCCCTCTGAAAAACTATAAAGAGCTGAGGGAAAAGAGACTGTTGTCATTCGAACTCGCCTGATGAGAGCCGTTGGAAGGCCGAAACGCGTCGCGAGATAGTTCCTGAATGACGCAGACTGTAAAAATGAGTTAGGCCGCCATCATTAGTGTGTTGTGATGTTGCTGAGCCAAAAATAAATATTTCTCTTCGCCCAAACAGGTGTTGAGTTGGTCTGTGAAATATTTAAAAGTCTCCCTTCGTCCATACAGACGTTGGTATCTCGTATATGTCCCCTTCTACGTCTTTTCTAACACCTACCATTCGTTTTTCTTGCAAAATAGCCCACATTGGCACAACCCATGGCCTTTAAGCCCTCTTTTTATAATTTTATACATCACTTTGGACATTATTTTGGTCCATTTCTGTGTCTATCTTTGAAGCGGCCAGTTGTGCGATGGACAGTGCACAACCAGACTCAGACCTCAGGTTTGGGTCTTGGATTATATTTTCCCCTTACCAGCCCGTGCCTCGTTCTCTGGACTTTATTGATGGCATTGGAGTGTTCTTGGTAGTGTTTGTGAGTGCATGTATAGAGTTATAAAAATTAAATAAATTTTAAAATTAAAAACAACAAGGTTGATAGCAGAAAAATGACTCATGACGCATCAAAACATGCTGATTGGTGTTTGAGAGTGTGGGAGGGGCCACGCCCTCTGAAAAACTATAAAGAGCTGAGGGAAAAGAGACTGTTGTCATTCGAACTCGCCTGATGAGAGCCGTTGGAAGGCCGAAACGCGTCGCGAGATAGTTCCTGAATGACGCAGACTGTAAAAATGAGTTAGGCCGCCATCATTAGTGTGTTGTGATGTTGCTGAGCCAAAAATAAATATTTCTCTTCGCCCAAACAGGTGTTGAGTTGGTCTGTGAAATATTTAAAAGTCTCCCTTCGTCCATACAGACGTTGGTATCTCGTATATGTCCCCTTCTACGTCTTTTCTAACACCTACCATTCGTTTTTCTTGCAAAATAGCCCACATTGGCACAACCCATGGCCTTTAAGCCCTCTTTTTATAATTTTATACATCACTTTGGACATTATTTTGGTCCATTTCTGTGTCTATCTTTGAAGCGGCCAGTTGTGCGATGGACAGTGCACAACCAGACTCAGACCTCAGGTTTGGGTCTTGGATTATATTTTCCCCTTACCAGCCCGTGCCTCGTTCTCTGGACTTTATTGATGGCATTGGAGTGTTCTTGGTAGTGTTTGTGAGTGCATGTATAGAGTTATAAAAATTAAATAAATTTTAAAATTAAAAACAACAAGGTTGATAGCAGAAAAATGACTCATGACGCATCAAAACATGCTGATTGGTGTTTGAGAGTGTGGGAGGGGCCACGCCCTCTGAAAAACTATAAAGAGCTGAGGGAAAAGAGACTGTTGTCATTCGAACTCGCCTGATGAGAGCCGTTGGAAGGCCGAAACGCGTCGCGAGATAGTTCCTGAATGACGCAGACTGTAAAAATGAGTTAGGCCGCCATCATTAGTGTGTTGTGATGTTGCTGAGCCAAAAATAAATATTTCTCTTCGCCCAAACAGGTGTTGAGTTGGTCTGTGAAATATTTAAAAGTCTCCCTTCGTCCATACAGACGTTGGTATCTCGTATATGTCCCCTTCTACGTCTTTTCTAACACCTACCATTCGTTTTTCTTGCAAAATAGCCCACATTGGCACAACCCATGGCCTTTAAGCCCTCTTTTTATAATTTTATACATCACTTTGGACATTATTTTGGTCCATTTCTGTGTCTATCTTTGAAGCGGCCAGTTGTGCGATGGACAGTGCACAACCAGACTCAGACCTCAGGTTTGGGTCTTGGATTATATTTTCCCCTTACCAGCCCGTGCCTCGTTCTCTGGACTTTATTGATGGCATTGGAGTGTTCTTGGTAGTGTTTGTGAGTGCATGTATAGAGTTATAAAAATTAAATAAATTTTAAAATTAAAAACAACAAGGTTGATAGCAGAAAAATGACTCATGACGCATCAAAACATGCTGATTGGTGTTTGAGAGTGTGGGAGGGGCCACGCCCTCTGAAAAACTATAAAGAGCTGAGGGAAAAGAGACTGTTGTCATTCGAACTCGCCTGATGAGAGCCGTTGGAAGGCCGAAACGCGTCGCGAGATAGTTCCTGAATGACGCAGACTGTAAAAATGAGTTAGGCCGCCATCATTAGTGTGTTGTGATGTTGCTGAGCCAAAAATAAATATTTCTCTTCGCCCAAACAGGTGTTGAGTTGGTCTGTGAAATATTTAAAAGTCTCCCTTCGTCCATACAGACGTTGGTATCTCGTATATGTCCCCTTCTACGTCTTTTCTAACACCTACCATTCGTTTTTCTTGCAAAATAGCCCACATTGGCACAACCCATGGCCTTTAAGCCCTCTTTTTATAATTTTATACATCACTTTGGACATTATTTTGGTCCATTTCTGTGTCTATCTTTGAAGCGGCCAGTTGTGCGATGGACAGTGCACAACCAGACTCAGACCTCAGGTTTGGGTCTTGGATTATATTTTCCCCTTACCAGCCCGTGCCTCGTTCTCTGGACTTTATTGATGGCATTGGAGTGTTCTTGGTAGTGTTTGTGAGTGCATGTATAGAGTTATAAAAATTAAATAAATTTTAAAATTAAAAACAACAAGGTTGATAGCAGAAAAATGACTCATGACGCATCAAAACATGCTGATTGGTGTTTGAGAGTGTGGGAGGGGCCACGCCCTCTGAAAAACTATAAAGAGCTGAGGGAAAAGAGACTGTTGTCATTCGAACTCGCCTGATGAGAGCCGTTGGAAGGCCGAAACGCGTCGCGAGATAGTTCCTGAATGACGCAGACTGTAAAAATGAGTTAGGCCGCCATCATTAGTGTGTTGTGATGTTGCTGAGCCAAAAATAAATATTTCTCTTCGCCCAAACAGGTGTTGAGTTGGTCTGTGAAATATTTAAAAGTCTCCCTTCGTCCATACAGACGTTGGTATCTCGTATATGTCCCCTTCTACGTCTTTTCTAACACCTACCATTCGTTTTTCTTGCAAAATAGCCCACATTGGCACAACCCATGGCCTTTAAGCCCTCTTTTTATAATTTTATACATCACTTTGGACATTATTTTGGTCCATTTCTGTGTCTATCTTTGAAGCGGCCAGTTGTGCGATGGACAGTGCACAACCAGACTCAGACCTCAGGTTTGGGTCTTGGATTATATTTTCCCCTTACCAGCCCGTGCCTCGTTCTCTGGACTTTATTGATGGCATTGGAGTGTTCTTGGTAGTGTTTGTGAGTGCATGTATAGAGTTATAAAAATTAAATAAATTTTAAAATTAAAAACAACAAGGTTGATAGCAGAAAAATGACTCATGACGCATCAAAACATGCTGATTGGTGTTTGAGAGTGTGGGAGGGGCCACGCCCTCTGAAAAACTATAAAGAGCTGAGGGAAAAGAGACTGTTGTCATTCGAACTCGCCTGATGAGAGCCGTTGGAAGGCCGAAACGCGTCGCGAGATAGTTCCTGAATGACGCAGACTGTAAAAATGAGTTAGGCCGCCATCATTAGTGTGTTGTGATGTTGCTGAGCCAAAAATAAATATTTCTCTTCGCCCAAACAGGTGTTGAGTTGGTCTGTGAAATATTTAAAAGTCTCCCTTCGTCCATACAGACGTTGGTATCTCGTATATGTCCCCTTCTACGTCTTTTCTAACACCTACCATTCGTTTTTCTTGCAAAATAGCCCACATTGGCACAACCCATGGCCTTTAAGCCCTCTTTTTATAATTTTATACATCACTTTGGACATTATTTTGGTCCATTTCTGTGTCTATCTTTGAAGCGGCCAGTTGTGCGATGGACAGTGCACAACCAGACTCAGACCTCAGGTTTGGGTCTTGGATTATATTTTCCCCTTACCAGCCCGTGCCTCGTTCTCTGGACTTTATTGATGGCATTGGAGTGTTCTTGGTAGTGTTTGTGAGTGCATGTATAGAGTTATAAAAATTAAATAAATTTTAAAATTAAAAACAACAAGGTTGATAGCAGAAAAATGACTCATGACGCATCAAAACATGCTGATTGGTGTTTGAGAGTGTGGGAGGGGCCACGCCCTCTGAAAAACTATAAAGAGCTGAGGGAAAAGAGACTGTTGTCATTCGAACTCGCCTGATGAGAGCCGTTGGAAGGCCGAAACGCGTCGCGAGATAGTTCCTGAATGACGCAGACTGTAAAAATGAGTTAGGCCGCCATCATTAGTGTGTTGTGATGTTGCTGAGCCAAAAATAAATATTTCTCTTCGCCCAAACAGGTGTTGAGTTGGTCTGTGAAATATTTAAAAGTCTCCCTTCGTCCATACAGACGTTGGTATCTCGTATATGTCCCCTTCTACGTCTTTTCTAACACCTACCATTCGTTTTTCTTGCAAAATAGCCCACATTGGCACAACCCATGGCCTTTAAGCCCTCTTTTTATAATTTTATACATCACTTTGGACATTATTTTGGTCCATTTCTGTGTCTATCTTTGAAGCGGCCAGTTGTGCGATGGACAGTGCACAACCAGACTCAGACCTCAGGTTTGGGTCTTGGATTATATTTTCCCCTTACCAGCCCGTGCCTCGTTCTCTGGACTTTATTGATGGCATTGGAGTGTTCTTGGTAGTGTTTGTGAGTGCATGTATAGAGTTATAAAAATTAAATAAATTTTAAAATTAAAAACAACAAGGTTGATAGCAGAAAAATGACTCATGACGCATCAAAACATGCTGATTGGTGTTTGAGAGTGTGGGAGGGGCCACGCCCTCTGAAAAACTATAAAGAGCTGAGGGAAAAGAGACTGTTGTCATTCGAACTCGCCTGATGAGAGCCGTTGGAAGGCCGAAACGCGTCGCGAGATAGTTCCTGAATGACGCAGACTGTAAAAATGAGTTAGGCCGCCATCATTAGTGTGTTGTGATGTTGCTGAGCCAAAAATAAATATTTCTCTTCGCCCAAACAGGTGTTGAGTTGGTCTGTGAAATATTTAAAAGTCTCCCTTCGTCCATACAGACGTTGGTATCTCGTATATGTCCCCTTCTACGTCTTTTCTAACACCTACCATTCGTTTTTCTTGCAAAATAGCCCACATTGGCACAACCCATGGCCTTTAAGCCCTCTTTTTATAATTTTATACATCACTTTGGACATTATTTTGGTCCATTTCTGTGTCTATCTTTGAAGCGGCCAGTTGTGCGATGGACAGTGCACAACCAGACTCAGACCTCAGGTTTGGGTCTTGGATTATATTTTCCCCTAACCCTAACCCTAACCCTAACCCTAAGAAGTTTAGATACTTCTTCCTCGGTTAATGGAGAGAAGGAGGAGAGAAGGTTATTGGCTGTGGGGGAGGTTGGCCTAGGTTCCTGTGTGTGTGGAGGAGAGAACTGACTGCTAATGGTTGTTGTTTTGTTAGTGAAGAAGTTAGCAAAATCATCAGCAGTTAGCGAGGAGGTGGGTGGTGGTGGAGGTGGACAGAGGAGAGAGTTGGATGTCTTGAAAAGTGTTCGTGTGTTAGAGGCGGTGTTGATCTTGTTGTGGAAATATGAAGATTTTGCGGAGTGAACATCAGCATAAAAGGAAGAGAGCAGAGATTGGTACATACTCAGGTCAGATGTATCTTTTGATTTGCGCTATTTTCTCTCCATTGCCCTGAGTTTAGTCCGGTGTTCACGAAGAACCTCAGATAACCAGGGGTTAGAGGGGGTAGCGCGTGCTGGCCTGGAGGAGAGAGGGCAGATAGTGTCTAAAGAAGAAGTTAAAGTGGAGCATAAAGTATCCGTTGCGGTATTCACATCTATAGTTGAGAATTGTGAGGGTGAGGGAAGAGAAGATGACACAGCAGAGGAAAGACGGGAGGGAGAAAGTGAGCGCAGGTTTCGTCTGAAGGTAACTGGTAGGGGAGTTGGTGGAGTGTGGATAGTGAGTTGTAGATTGAAAGTAATGAGGAAATGATCTGAAACATGGAGAGGTTTCACCAAAATGTTGTCAGTGATGCAGTTGCGTGTGTAGACCAGGTCCAGTTGGTTGCCTGACTTGTGAGTACCTGTGGTGATGAGCCGTTTGAGATCAAATGAGGCTAGGAGAGAGATGAAATCTGTAGCATACGGCTTCTCTAGATGGATGTTGAAATTGCCAAAGACTACAAGTGGAGTGCCGTCCTCAGGGAAAGAGGACAGCAGCACATCCAGCTCCTCAACAAAGCTTCCCAGTTGACCTGGGGGGCGATAAATGACTACAATCTGGATCTTAAAGGGAGTTGTAAGTGTAATAGCATGATATTCAAATGAGTTGTTATTGCATAGAGAAGAGAGAGTTGAGTATTTCCAATTGTTAGAAATGAGAATACCAGTCCCCCCACCCCTACCAGACTGGCGATGGGTGTGAGAGAGAGAAAAGTTGTTAGAGAGAGCAGCAGGGGTTGCTGAGTCTTCTGGAGGGATCCAGGTCTCAGTCAAGCCCAAGATATTAAGAGTTGAAAGAGATGCAAAGGCAGGAATGAAGTCAGCTTTATTGACTGCTGACTGAAAATTCCATAGACCCATAGAAAGAGAGAGAGGTGTGTGTGTGGATGAGAGAACGGGACGCAGATTAGCAGTATTGCGCTGCCTTCTGTGCGTGATGAGAGTGCGTTGTCGAGAGACAACCGGAATGTATTGAAAGCACATGTTGATTAAGGGAAATAGAGTACAAGTAGGAAAGGAAAGGGAGAAGAAGTTACTTAAGTGCTTAGCTGGTGTCGTTGCTCGGTGGTGTTGCACAGGTAGAGTCGATGGTCTTTACCCGAGTCGGTCTTCACACGAGAAGGTTGAAACGCTTCCGCTGCCGCTTCCGCGACAGCGCGCACACTACATAGATATAATGCGCTCAAATTACTGAGTAAGGACAGCTGTCTCGGACCAGCAATTAACACAGCACCCTCGAATAATCCGAAAATGTCAGAGATCGAAACTAGCTGTTGGCCAGTGACTCACTTAAGTGCTATGCAATTTAAACTGCAATAATATCCAGACGCGGCTCTTATAAAAAGTAGCAACGCGTCTACTTAAAATACAGATTTGTGAGAAGGTAAAAAATTAAAATAACCACAGAATCGAAAATAGCCCTAGCTTGAGATAAATACTAAACTGAAAAGACAGGAGAACTGTATATTAAGAAAAAATCTACTTGCGCGCTCTTGTCGACTCCACAGACTTGACCGCTGTCCTCTGATACTATCGACCACAACATTCTCTTAAATAGACTAGAAAACTATGTTGGCATTAGTGGAATTGCATTAGCATGGTTTAAATCATATTTATCTGACCGCTATCAGTTTGTAGCAGTAAATGAAGAGATGTCTTATCGATCACAAGTTCAGTATGGCGTACCACAAGGCTCAGTACTAGGACCGCTGCTGTTCATTCTGTACATGCTACCTTTAGGAGATATCATTAGGAAACATGGAATTAGCTTTCACTGTTATGCTGATGATACTCAGCTCTGTATTTCTTCCAAACCTAACGAAACTCACAATTCACAAAATTATCGGAATGCATAGTTGATATAAAAAATTGGATGACTAGTAATTTCCTACTACTAAATTCTAAGAAAACAGAGATTCTAATTATTGGACAAAAAACTTCCACACGTAATAACCTAGAATACCGTCTAACACTTGATGGCTGCTCTGTTAAGTCTTCGTCGACAGTTGGGAACCTGGGTGTGCTCTTTGATACCAATCTTTCATTTGAAAGTCACGTGTCTAGTATCTGTAAAACCGCATTTTTCCATCTTAAAAATATATCTTAATTACGTCATATGCTCTCATTGACAAATGCGGAACAACTAGTTAATGCGTTCATGACATCAAGGCTAGATTATTGTAATACTCTACTGGGTGGTTGCCCTGCACGCTTAATAAACAAACTACAGCTAGTTCAAAACGCAGCCGCTAGAGTTCTTACCGGAACCAGGAAGTACGACCATATTAGCCCGGTTCTGTCAACACTGCATTGGCTCCCTATTAAACATCGTATAAATTTAAAAATATTGCTGATTACTTACAAAGCACTAAATGTTTTAGCTCCCCAGTACTTGAGCGAGCTCTTAACGCATTATAGTCCTTCACGTCTATTGCGATCTCAAAGTTCTGGCCAGTTGATAATACCTAGAATATATAAATCGACTGCTGGCGGTAGATACTTTTCCTATTTAGCACAAAAAACTTTGGAACAATCTTCCTAACATTGTCCGGGAAGCAGACACAGTCTGTCAGTTCAAAGCTAGACTAAAAACACATCTCTTTGACCTAGCATTCACATAACACTCTATAGACTTCTATAATTCAATATTAGGCTGCTTAGATTAGGTCAGCCGGAACTGGGAACACTTCCCTTAAATCCTGATGTACTCGTTACATCATAAGAAGAATGGCATCTACGCTAATTTTAGTGTCTTTGTTTATTCCGAGGTTTTCCCGAAACCTGCCGGATCCAGGCCATTTCCAGATCTGACGAAGGACTTTCGCCTGGACCCGATGACAATGCAGTGCTGAAGTGCCAACTAGCCTCTCTCTATGGAGGATCCCTATACCACTCTACAGATAAAGCCTTGTGGAATTTTTTGGTTCGCGTACCTACCCGAAGTGATAAGATAAAATAAAATTCTGCATCAAAATTTATAGACAAGACAAGTAGTTTGTTTAGGCATGGTTTGTAAGAATTACAAACCTGCGCATATACAGTCAAACGCACATAACTATAGAATCAATTCTTAATGAGCATGTGAACGCCATCAGCGTCTATCACAGGTTCACGTTTAAAGTCTGTTTAGAGAGAATGGTGTCGTCTTAGCGGCCCCTAATTTAATAACAAATGATCATTTAGACGGAAGTGAATCAATCAAAACTAACTTTAGCTGGAAAAAAAAATGTTTCAAGAACCAGTATAAAACTAAACCAATCTCTGTTACCTTAAATTATATGTTTATCTCTGTAAAGCTGCTTTAAACAATCTACATTGTTAAAAGCGCTATATAAATGAGGATGACTTAATAAGGCAAGGTGTCATGATACAACCAGACACAGGTAGATCCAAACGCAGCGTGAGTTTATTAGAGGGTAGTCAGACAGGCAAGGGTCACAGACAGCAAACACAGCATAGGAGACAAGGCAATACTCAGAGTCCGATAACCAGGCGGGAAGACAGAGGCAGGCAGCAGACAAGACGGAATCCAGGAAACAGGCGATGGGTCAGATACACAGACAGGACTAGACTAGGAAAAGCTGGGTGATGTCCACAACAGTAAAACAAGACTTAGCAATGAGTGATAGTTAGAGTGGAGTATAAATGAGTGCGGAGCTGCGTGAGGAACTCGATGCAGGTGTGAGAGTGATCAGTGGAAACAGGTGTGTGTGAAATCAGTTCAGGGTGTGTGCATGATCAGTCCCAGGGAAGGCAGTGCAGGGGTGGAGCACCCTCTAGTGACACTCGAGGGCAATCCAGCCGAACATCGTCACATAACCCCCCCTTTAAGGAGCGGCTTCCAGACGCTCCAAAGAATATCCAGGTGGGGGGCAGAGTGAAGACGATCCTGGGGGAGGGACGGAGGGCCAGGCCCGTGCAGGGGAACGGGACAAGGAGGTAGCCAAGGCGGGCCTGGGCCGCAGAGCGTGGGCGACCAGGGCGGAGCAGGACGTGATGGCAGCCAGGGCGGAGCAGGACGTGATGGCAGCCAGGGCGGAGCAGGACGTGATGGCAGCCAGGGCGGAGCAGGACGTGATGGCGGCCAGGGCGGAGCAGGATGAGCCAAAGGCCAGGGTGGAACGGGATGGACCAATGGCCAGGGTGGGGCCCCCTCAGGCCTCCCTGGGTGTGAAGACCTCACGGGCAGCCACGGCAGAGACGACCCCTCAGGAGACCACGGTGGCACGCCCCTCATTGTCCCTTCGTGGCCTCTACTGCCCCCCTCCAAAAAATACTTGGGGGAACCTACGGGGACATAGACTGGAACTGAAGGCTTCGGGGGTTCGGCTGCAGGCTTCACTAAAGGTTTCGGAGGTTCGGCTGCAGGCGGCTCTGGCAGTTCGGTAGCAGGCTCTGGTTCAGCTAGGCAGACGTGAAACTCAAGCTTGTCATGGCTGATGGAAGCTCTGGGTCATCGAGGCTGACGTGAAGCTCTGGCTCGTCGAGGCTGACGTGAAGCTCTGGTTCGTCTAGGCTGACGTGAAGGGCAGGTTCGTCAAGGCAGACGTGAAGGGCAGGTTCGTCAAGGCAGACGTTAAACTCAGGTTCGTCAAGGCTGATGCGAAGCTCAGGTTCGTCGAGGCTGACGTGAAGCTCAGGTTCGTCGAGGCTGACGCGAAGCTCAGGTGCGTCTAGGCAGACGTGAAGCTCAGGTTCGTCGAGGCTGACGTGAAGCTCTGGCTCGTCGAGGCTGACGCGAAGCTCAGGTGCGTCTAGGCAGACGTGAAGCTCAGGTTCGTCGAGGCTGACGTGAAGCTCAGGTTCGTCGAGGCTGACGCGAAGCTCAGGTGCGTCTAGGCAGACGTGAAGCTCAGGTTCGTCGAGGCTGACGTGAAGCTCTGGCTCGTCGAGGCTGACGTGAAGCTCAGGTTTGTCGAGGCTGACGTGAAGCTCTGGTTCGTCGGGGCTGACGTGAAGCGCAGGTTCGTCAAGGCAGACGTTAAACTCAGATTCGTCAAGGCTGACGCGAAGATCAGGTTCGTCGAGGCTGACGCGAAGCTCAGGTTCGTCGAGGCTGACGCAAAGCTCAGGTTCGTCGAGGCTGACGTGAAGCTCTGGCTCGGCAGAAAGGAACCCTGGAACGGCGACCTTTATGGACTTCCGCGTTGAGATCAGTGGAGGATCAGCCATGCTGGAAACCAGTCCTGGATAGCAATAGACCGATCCGATGGCAGCTTTGATGGTAGGTGTGACGTGAGGATTCTCCAGCTCGTCAAGCGTGACATGACTATACCCTGGTTCGGTGAATGTCGCGGCGTCGTGGAGCTCCTTCTCTATCTTACTCACAGCGAGAGCAGAACCCCTCAGTAGAAGGGCCATGTCAATATACTGCATTAAAGTACCGTGGGGATCATGAATGGGCATCAGTGACCGGAGCGGTTCAGATAACCCTCCGCGGAAAAACACCATTAAACATTCGGTACTCATTATCGTGAAACGTGCCAGTTCAACAAACTCTTTGACATACCACTCAATCGATCGATCCTCTTGACGAAGTCGCATAATCTCAGCTCCCGTATCCGTGTTCGGTATTGCTGCGAAAGCTCTACGTGGAACCTTGCTGTCGAATTTTACCGGGAGAGCTTGGCGTTGAACTGGGATTGGATCAGGGCTGACAACTGTGGAGACAGGTTGAGTCTGCGATGGTCCCGGTGTGGAAACCTGAAGACCGCGAACCATCTTGGCCAACCTCTCCAATGACGAGGAGAGTTGATCCAGCTGATCCCGGTGTACAGCGATCAGATCCGCATTGGCTGACTGGGAGGCATACAAGGCTGACATGCTGCTGGATCTGTTTATGGCTAAGTCTTCTGTCATGATACAACCAGACACAGGTAGATCCAAACGCAGCGTGAGTTTATTAGAGGGTAGTCAGACAGGCAAGGGTCACAGACAGCAAACACAGCATAGGAGACAAGGCAATACTCAGAGTCCGATAACCAGGCGGGAAGACAGAGGCAGGCAGCAGACAAGACGGAATCCAGGAAACAGGCGATGGGTCAGATACACAGACAGGACTAGACTAGGAAAAGCTGGGTGATGTCCACAAGAGTAAAACAAGACTTAGCAATGAGTGATAGTTAGAGTGGAGTATAAATGAGTGCGGAGCTGCGTGAGGAACTCGATGCAGGTGTGAGAGTGATCAGTGGAAACAGGTGTGTGTGAAATCAGTTCAGGGTGTGTGCATGATCAGTCCCAGGGAAGGCAGTGCAGGGGTGGAGCACCCTCTAGTGACACTCGAGGGCAATCCAGCCGAACATCGTCACACAAGGAGCATAAATTAAATCTATAGATGACATTTAATCAAACAAAAACAAAAATGGGCTTAGAAAAAAAATGCAAAGACAAGAGCAGTCATAAATGCAAAAACAAGAGATGGGAATACAATAAATACAAAGATGAGAAAATGCACAAATACAAAAGGGCCATTGAGACAATAGACAAACACGTCTTACATTGGATACATGAGGTGAAGTGAAGGCTGTTGTAGAAATTTTAATAGTCATTGATCCCTAACAGGTATCATAAGAGAGAGAACCTATTCAATATGTAAAATATATGTGTGTACGTGCTTGTGCGTGACGTTTCAGGAACATATGGGACAGGACCTGTGATCTTAGGGATGGTCAGTTTTGGCCAATTTATTTCAGTACCAGTTTGTGTCTTTAAGTAGAAACTGAACAGCAGTAAGGACCTTATCTGGGTGGGTGAAAGGTACAGCGGGTGAGGAGGAACCTTGAAAAGAGTATAAAGGCTGTCTCATATCTTCCTGTTGGGTGTCACTCTCTTGCACAGCGTAACTTCTGTGTACTAGACTGAACCTATTCTTGCAAGAATAAATACTTCTTTTTTTTTTACTCTGAGTGTCTCTTACACAGTGATGATGTTTAACAGAATTTTTGCCACAACAAGGCATAAATACAAAAGCAGCAATTTCAGGAGTATGGTGTTGTACAAAGCAAATTACGTATAGAGCTTTATAAAGTATAAATAAAAAAGGCATTAATATAGTGAAGATGTCAGGAGCCAATCAAACACAAGAAGCATGATTAAATAATGCCAGGAAGCTTCTGAAAGTTGGGCTCCATTGACTGATATTGTATGAAACCAGCAGAACAAACTTGACAAAAATTCCCTTTTGTATTTAAACAATAAAAAAACATTAAATAAGTAAATAGTAAACCGTAAACAATTGCTGTATTTATATGTTGAGGTGAAATAACCCTTTAACCCACCAAATATAAAATGTCCTTTTAATCATGATACCTGTGCCCTTATGCACATTTGTTCTTTAAACATTTATATACCAGTTTAATACAAACTTTATCAACTGCTTTAAACCCCAATGGCCATATCATTTAAAAAAGTATTTTATACTATTCTAATGACTTCTTTTATATGCGACTTTATATTTATGCTTTAGTTTTTTAGTTTAGTCATTTGTGCTGTTTTTCCATTTCTGCATATTTTTTGTTACTTGTATAATCTTATTTTTCCTTTTGTCTCCTGTATACATGGCACTGTGCTGTATGTATTTTTGTCTTGTTTTCATGCTGTATGCCATTGTCCCATTTTATGCATTAGTGCCTTGTATACTACACTTAGTCTGGACATTGTGCTTTAGCTGTGTTTACAATTTACCATCTGGTGAGGTGGAGGACTACATCACCACACAGCTACAGCCCTCCCAGCGCCCTCCTAGCCCCCCTCCTTTTTTTTAGATGATCTCATCTACCCAGAGCCATTGCCCACTACAGTCACAGAATCACCCCTACTAGAGGCATTGTCTGCCCTGGAACCAGTCTGCTGCCAAGTCTGACCAGGTGTGTAAGCCCGTCCCTATTTTCATCCCAGAAGGAATTTTGGTGGAAATGGCTGATTAACTTGAGTGACACCGAGTCAGTTCCTGTCCTTGTTTGTGCTCTTGAGCAACTTTTCCTGTGGTTCTCATCCAGCTGTTTAGACAGTCCAGTCTTATACATCAAATGTTAACCTGACATCGCTAGCTTCAATCTAAATCGTTGCTAGCACAACAAGCTACTAATTCGCTAGCCTATTAGAATGGGTGCGCTCTATATTTATTTATTTAGCTCGCGCCTTTTACAAATCCATCAAAGCTGTGGTAAGTAGAATCAGTCAACAAACACGGTAAGTCATGTCATCTTCCCCTCTTATTGTCATTTGCACTTCATGTAACATGTATAGCATAGCCTTCTCTGTCTGCACAGGATTTACATGTGATAAATGCAGGGAGATAGTCAGGCTGATGGAGAAGATTTCAGTACTAGATACACGCATCCAAACTTTAATTGAGGTCAATTGTAAGAGTGCAAGGGCTTTAGATACTGCTTTGGATGCGACTAGCTTAGAGAACACTGTACATTGTTCGGTTCCGGCTGAAGTAGAGCCCGTGCAGCAGGGCAACTGGGTGACGGTGAGCCGCTGTAGTCGCGGGACAAAACACAGCTCTTCCGTTCCGATTACAACATCAAATAGATTCTCCCCACTCAGTGAAACACCCACTGAGAATCCTGTTGAATTTGCCCTAGTTATTGGCGATTCTATTACACAGAACGTGAAAATAGAGACACCAGCCACCATAGTCACATGTTTGCTTGGAGCCAGAGCGCCTGACATCAAAGCAAATTTAAAATTGCTGGTTAATGCTAATCGTAAATTCTCTAAGATTATTATTCAAGTCGGCACTAATGATGTTCGACTTCGCCAGTCGGATATCACTAAATTTAATGTTAATGAGGTGTGTGAACTCGCAAGTACGATGTCAGGCACTGTAATTTGCTCTGGCCCCCTTCCTGATCGCAGAAGTGATGAGCTAGTTAGCAGATTGTCATCACTCAATGGCTGGTTGTCTAAGTGGTGCCCGCAGAATAATATAGGATTTATAGACAATTAGAAACGTTTCTGGGGCAGACCTGACCTGTTGAAAAGAGATGGTGTTCATCCCTCCTGGGATGGTGCTGCTCTTCTCTCTATCAATATGGCACATAGATTAGAGCTCAAACATGACAATCTGGGCTCGGGTCAGGAAGCAGACAAACTGCTTAAACCGACCGTCTGCCAGCTGTCTCACGTCACCAAGGTCAGATAAATCCCATCACATAAAGGGTCTTTCATCTAGATATCATCATATAGAGACTGTGTCTGCACCCCGAATTAAGAAATACAAAGAACTTCCAAACCCATCTAAGGGTAAAAATTTTATTGATGTTCAACAAATAAAAAACAGAAATAATACAAATGAACAAATGATAAAGCTTGGGTTGCTGAATATTCGATCCCTTACTTCAAAAGCACTTATTGTTAATGGTATGATTACAGACTATAACCTAGATGTGCTGTGTTTGACAGAAACCTGGCTAAAATCAAACGATTACATTACTTTAAATGAGTGTACCCCCCAAGATTACTGTTATAAACATGAACCTCGTCTGAAAGGCAAAGAGGGAGGTGTTGCTGTAATTTATAGTAATATTTTCAAAATTACTAAGAAGTCTAGTTTCAAATATAATTCTTTTGAAGTTTTGGTGCTGACTTTCTATCAGATTTAGTACTGGCTGCAGATAAAGTCCTAATTGTTGGTGATTTTAATATACATGTAGATAATAAAAAAGATGCATTGGGATTGGCATTTAAAAACATTCTTAACTCTATTGGAGTTAGACAAAACGTGTCAGGACCTACTCATTGTCGTAATCATACTCTAGATCTAATATTATCACATGGAATAAGTGTTAATGCTGTTGAAATTCTGCAGCAGAGCGATGACATCTCAGATCATTATCTAGTCTCGTGTAAACTTAATTTAGCCAAGGCTGCAAAGCCAACTCCGTGTTACAAATATGTTAGACCTATCACTTCTGCCACTAAAAATTGCTTTATTAATAATCTTCCTGATCAGTTTCATCATCTCAGCATCCAAGATAGCTTAGAAGAACTCGATATTGCGACAGAAACGTTTAACTCTCTCTTTTCCAGCACTTTAGACACAGTTGCTCCGTCACGAAGATCAAAGAAAATAATCCAACGCCGTGGTACAACGAGCACACTCAGGCCCTTAAGAGAGCAGCCAGAAAAATGGATCGAAACTGGAAGAAAACAAAACTAGAGGTATTTCGCATTTCATGGAAGGAGAGCTCGATTGCTTACAGAGAGGCCTTAAAAAGGCCTTTCTCAGTGAAATGCTCTCAGTGAGAAAGTGCAGTGAGTTTGCTTCTTTCTTCTCTGAGAAAATCAATAATATCAGAAAGGTGATCAGCTCATCCTTGAGTTGCGCTGGGGTCAGGCAGATCAAACAACAGCACGAGAAAGTAGCCACTATGTCTGATTTCGAAGAAATTGATGGCAAAATTTTGGAAGAAACCGTACAGCAACTAAAAACATCAACCTGCGCCCTTGATGCACTTCCCACATCTTTTTTCAAAAATGTGTTACACAGCTTAGAAGCAGATCTCCTAGAAGTGGTAAATGCCTCACTTCTCTCTGGGAGTTTTCCGACCTCCCTGAAAACTGCTGTTGTCAAGCCCCTCCTGAAAAAGAGCAATCTGGATAAGACCATATTAAACAACTATAGACCGATCTCAAATCTTCCTTTCATAGGCAAGATCATTGAAAAAGTTGTCTTCAATCAGCTGAACAAATTCTTAAGCTCGAATGGATACTTTGACCATTTTCAATCTGGTTTCCGACCGCACCACAGTACAGAGACCGCGCTCATAAAGATAATAAATGATATTCGCTTAAATACTGATACAGGCAAATTATCAGTGCTGGTACTACTCGACCTCAGTGCTGCATTTGACACTGTCGATCACAAAATACTTCTTGACAGGCTGGAAAACTGGGTCGGGCTTTCTGGGATAGTCCTAAAATGGTTCAGGTCATACTTAGGAGGCAGAGGTTATTATGTGAGTATAGGAGACCATAAGTCTGAGTGGACATCCATGACATGCGGAGTCCCTCAAGGCTCAATTCTTGCGCCACTCCTATTCAACCTGTACATGCTCCCAATGAGCCAAATAATGAGAAAGAACCAAATCGCTTACCATAGCTATGCAGACGACACACAGCTCTACTTAGCCCTATCGCCTAACGATTACAGCCCCATTGACTCCCTTTGCCAATGCATTGATGAAGTAAACAATTGGATGTGCCAAAACTTTCTTCAGTTAAACAAAGACAAAACTGAAGTCATTGCGTTTGGAAACAAAGATGAAGTTCTCAAGGTGAACGCATACCTTCAGTCTAGGGGTCAAACAACTAAAAATCAAGTCAGGAATCTGGGTGTGTCTCTGGAGTCAGACCTTAGTTTCAGTAGTCATGTCAAAGCAATAACTAAATCAGCATATTATCACCTGAAAAATATTGCAAGAATTAGATGCTTTGTTTCCAGTCAAGACTTAGAAAAACTTGTGCATGCTTTCATCACCAGTAGGGTGGATTATTGTAATGGACTTCTCACTGGCCTTCCCAAAAAGACCATAAGACAGTTGCAGCTCATACAGAACGCTGCTGCCAGGATTCTGAGCAGAACCAGAAAATATGAACACATCACACCAGTCCTCAGGTCTTTACACTGGCTGCCAGTTACATTTAGGATTGATTTTAAAGTATTATTACTGGTATATAAATCATTCAATGGCCTAGGACCTCAATACATTGCAGATATGCTCACTGAATATAAACCCAACAGATCACTCAGATCATTAGGATCACATCGGCTAGAAATACCAAGGGTTCACTCTAAGCATGGCGAGTCTGCTTTTAGCTACTATGCCAGCCGCAGCTGGAACCAGCTTCCAGAAGAGATCAGATGTGCTCCTACAGTAGTCACATTCAAATCCAGACTCAAAACACATCTGTTTAGCTGTGCATTTACTGAATGAGCACTGTGCCACTGTTCGTCCGACTGTTTGCACTGTATTTTATTTTATGTTTTAATTATTCTGATTTCTGTATTTTATCTTTTATTCTAAACTGTTTTAATTATTCTGATTTCTTTTGATTATTTTAATTTCTTCTATGTAAAGCACTTTGAATTACCATTGTGTATGAAATGTGCTATATAAATAAACTTGCCTTGCCTTGCCTAAAAACTGCTAGACCTACTTATTTTTCAACCCTATTAGAAGAAAATAAACAAAACCCTAGGTATTTATTCGAAACACTTGCTAAAATGACGTAAAATAAAGTTTCAAGCCCAGAAGTTTGCAAGCAGCACAACAGTAATGACTTTATGACCTTCTTCACTTATAAGATTGATAATATCAGGAAAAAAATTATAACTATGCAACCGTCTACTACAGTATCGCATCAGACAGTGCAGTGTAGTCTCACTGACGACAAAAATTGATTAATTCATTGCTATAGAAAAGGAAGAATTTTCTAAACTCGTAAAATCCTCTTTTTAAAAAAAAAATTATTTAACATTTATTTTACCAGGTAGGCCGATTGAGAACTGTTATTATGGCGCAGACGCAGAGGAATCCATTTGCAGCAAAAGTCCAAAGAGCAATCCGGGTCAAGACAGGCAGAGAACGATCAGAGGTCGGGGTACACAGTCCTAGGTCAGTAATCAGATCAGCAGACACAGAGATAAACGCTTGGAATTGAAAGCCAGGGCAATGCAATACTTCGCAGAGAAGAGGTGTGTGCAAGTGGCTTTCATGTGTGTGTAAGTGAAGTGCAGGTGTGTGTGCAATCAGTGCAGTGCAGGTGTATGGTGTAATCCGTCCAGGGAGGTGTATGATGGGAAATGTAGTCCAAGTTAATCCAGGAAGTGCGTGGCTAGTCATGACAAAGCCCCCCCCTTTAAGAGCGGTTTCCAGACACTCAAAAACAAAACAAAAACACAAGAGTTCAGGAAGGTGGTGAAGCGGAGGTGGTCTTGGTGGGAGGGTTAGAGAATCAGGTCCATGCAGGGGAACGGGACCAGGCATGCAATGGTCCCATCGTCGAGTGTTGGCGGACCTGGGTCGTGGAGTGTGGGTGGAGCAGGCGGAGCAGGCTGTGCAGGCGACCAGGGCGGAGCAGGCTGTGCAGTGGGCCATGGCGGACAAAGCAGTTCAGGCGGCCAGGGCGGACAAAGCAGTTCAGGCGGCCAGGGTGGACAAGGCAGTTCAGGCGGCCAGGGTGGACAAAGCAGTGAAGACCCTTCGGGTGGCCACGGCGGAGAAGACCCCTCGGGCGACCACGGCGGCAAAGACCCCTCGGATGACCACGGCGGTGAAGACCCTTCGGGGCGCCACGGCGGTGAGGATCTTTCTGGTGGCCGTGGGCCCCTGGGCTGCCACGGCGAGGACCTACTGCCCCCCCCAAAAAAATTCTTGGGGGTAGTTACGGGGTCAAAGGCTGTAGCAAGGACCGGCTCAGGAACAGACAACGGCTTAGGAACAGACACCGGCTCAGGAACAGACACCAGAATGGCCATCTTGTCCGGAGACACTGGCTCGGTGGCGGCCATATTGTCTGCAGACACTGGCTCGGCAGACATGACGTGAACAGTCTCTGGATCGGCAGACGTGACGTGAACAGTCTCTGGAAGCTCTGCTGAGACGTGACGAGGTTCTGGAAGCCCTGCTGAGACGTGACGAGGCTCTGGAAGCTCTGCTGAAACGTGACGAGTCTCTGGAAGCTCTGCTGAGACGTGACGAGGTTCTGTAAGCCCTGCTGAGACGTGACGAGGCTCTGGAAGCTCTGCTGAGACGTGACGAGGCTCTGGAAGCTCTGCTGAGACGTGACGAGGTTCTGGAAGCTCTGCTGAGACGTGACGAGGTTCTGGAAGCCCTGCTGAGACGTGACGAGGCTCTGGAAGCTCTGCTGAAACGTGACGAGTCTCTGGAAGCCATGCTGAGACGTGACGAGGCTCTGGAAGCTCTGCTGAAACGTGACGAGTCTCTGGAAGCTCTGCTGAGACGTGACGAGGCTCTGGAAGCTCTGCTGATACGTGACGAGGTTCTGGAAGCCCTGCTGAGACGTGACGAGGCTCTGGAAGCTCTGCTGAAACGTGACGAGTCTCTGGAAGCTCTGCTGAGACGTGACAAGGCTCTGGAAGCTCTGCTGAGACGTGACGAGGCTCTGGAAGCTCTGCTGAGACATCACGAGGCTCTGGAAGCTCTGCTGAGACGTCACGAGGCTCTGGCTGGACAGGCTCTGGCTGGACAGGCTCTGAGAGACGGGATCCTGGAACGATGGTCTACTTGACCCTCCGCACTGACATCAGCAGGGGCTGTGCCACGATGGACATTAGTCCTGGACGCCCATAGACCGAAGCCATGGCTAGTTTGATGGTTGAAGTGACGAGAAGATTCTCAGGCAGTGCGGTCGTGATAACATCCTCCTCCACCTTCCCTACAGTGAAGGGGGATCCACAAAACTCCAGGACAAAGTCAATATACTGTGCCAGGGTCCAGCTGGGGTCTTCCTCTGGTAAATTTGAGCTAATGTCCTGGTCTAGTCCACTCCAGAAACAGTCCTTTAGCATAGCATCATCACCAGGAACGAGGTGACTATAAAAAAGAAACTCCTCCACATAATCCTCAATGATGCGATTAAATTGATAAATTGAACACAGTTTACTGTGTAACTAATACACTAATACTTGAATTATTATTATTTTTAGGATAAGATTCCACATTAATTACAAGGATGACTCCATTTGCATCCAGTGAAGTCTGGGCTAAAGACCGGAATATCCACTGACCCTAGATCTGCCCCTGATTCAAACTATCCCTGTATTTTGAATAAATTAAACATTTTGCAAAGGCAGATTTAAACTACACATATTATTAAACAGCTATTACAGACATCATTTGTCTGTTCACACCAAGAGTTAAACAAATATCTGTTTAAGAAATCAATCATCAAAGGGCAGCCATAAAAACATCGTTAAAAAAACAGATTAAATCCATAAAGTGTATTTGTACTATTTATTGCAGAAATGTACTGTCTCATCAGCCCTGTTCCGTTATTAACAAGAGTGACAAACGAGTTTTACAAATGTCGGCCTCGTCTCCATGCGGCCTAAAGCGGCCTCATCTCCATGCGGCCTAAAGCGGCCTCGTGTCCATGCGGTCTAAAGCGGCCTCGTCTCCATGCGGCCTAAAGCGGCCTCGTCTCCATGTGGCCTAAAGGGGCCTCGTCTCTGTGTGACCTAAAGCGGCCTCGTCTCCATGTGGCCTAAAGCGGTCTCGTCTCCATGTGGCCTAAAGCGGTCTCGTCTCCATGTGGCCTAAAGCGGCCTCGTCTCCATGTGGCCTAATGCGGCCTCGTCTCCATGTGCCCTAAAGCGACCTCCTCTCCATGTGGCCTAAAGCGGTCTCGTCTCTATGTGGCCTAAAGCGGCCTCGTCTCCATGTGGCCTAATGCGGCCTCGTCTCCATGTGCCCTAAAGCGACCTCGTCTCCATGTGGCCTAAAGCGGTCTCGTCTCTATGTGGCCTAAAGCGGCCTCGTCTCCATGCGGCCTAAAGCGGCCTTGTCTCCATGTGCCCTAAAGCGGCCTCGTCTCCATGTGGCCTAAAGCGGTCTCGTCTCCATGTGACCTACACTGTGACCTACTCGGGGAACGAGGGTTACCTACGTAACCGAGACGTTCAACTCCAGGAGTGGCAAGGTGGCTTGCCGAGGGAAAGACACATGCTCAAGGAGGCTTACAGTGGAAATACACATGTGGGGGTTACTCAGGGGAGGAACCATGCACACGGAGGCACCTAGCCGACGCACAGGCAATAGACACTGGCGCCAGCGTCAACAGTGCTGGAGGAACTCAGGGCTTCAGAGAGGAAAGCTCACCTGAGGAATATCGCACGTATCCAGTCCGTGGAGTGGAATGGCGAGCAAGCGAAGACACCTGAGCGGGTCCAGTACTAGCTGACTGAAGCGAGTACACGAGAGGACACAGGCTCGACTCGGAGATTATAAAATCTGGCGAATGTGTTGGGTGTCGCCCAGCCTGCAGCTCTACAGATGTCTGCCAGCGAGGCGCCATGCGCTAGAGCCCAAGAGGAAGCCACACTCCGGGTGGAGTGGGCTGTCACACCAAGGGGGCACGGTCGGCCTTGCTGTTGGTAAGCCAAAGCAATGGCGTCCACTATCCAGTGGGACAACCTCTGCTTTGAGAGAGCCTTTCCCTTCAGTCTCCCACCATAACAGACAAAGAGCTGGTCTGAGGTCCTGAAACACTGCGTCCTGTCACGTAAGCACGGAGAGCGCGTACTGGACAGAGCAGTGCCAAGGCTGGGTCTGCCTCCTCCAGGGCAGCGCTTGCAGGTTCACCACGTGGTCCCGGAAGGGAGTGTTGGGAACCTTGGGCACATCTCCAGGCCGGGGTCTCAGGATCACGCGAGAGTGACCGGGCCCGAATTCCAGGCACGCTTCGTCAACGAAGAATGCGTGCAGGTCCCCTACCCTCTTGATGGAGGCCAATGCAACCAGGAGCGCTGTCTTCATAGGCAGGAACTTAAGCTCAACTGATTGCAGAGGCTCAAAGGGAGCCCTCTGCAAGGCATTTAACACCACTGAGAGGTCCCAAGAGGGAACGAGAGGAGGGCGAGGAGGATTCAATCTCCTCGCTCCTCTCAGGAACCTGACGATCAGGTCGTGCTTCCCCAGAGACTTACCTTCAACTGCTTAGTGATATGCGGCGATAGCGGCCACATACACCTTCAGGGTGGACCAAGACAGCCTTTGCTCCAGCCCATCTTGCAGGAAGGAAAGCACGACACTGATCGAGCATCTCCTGGGGTCTTCTCGGCGAGAGGAGCACCAGTTGACGAAGAGGTTCCACTTCAACGCATAGACATGTCTCGTGGACGATGCTCTAGCGGAAGTGATGGTAGCCACCACCGCTGGTGGGAGGGTACTCAAACCTGCCTCGTCCCGTCCAGGAGCCACGCGTGGAGTCTCCAAGATCGGGTCGAGGGTGCCAGAGGGTGCCCCGTCTCTGAGAAAGGAGATCCTTCCTCAGAGGATTTGGCCAAGGAGGTGCTGTCGCGAGGAGTATCAGTTCGGAGAACCAGGTCTGGGTGGGCCAGTACGGCGTAACCAGAATGACCTGCTATTCGTCCTCCTTGATCCTGCACAAGGTCCGTGCGAGAAGGCTCACTGGGGGAAACGCAAATTTGCGTAGGCCCCGCGGCCAGCTGTGCGTCAGTGCACCCGTGCGGAGGGTGTCTGAGCGTGCCTGAGGTTCGACAACGGGGGGAGTACTGACGGCAGGTCGGAGTAACTGGTACTTGGAGGGTGCCGTGTTGCCATGCCCACCTCGGGACTCGGTCGCGAAGCCAAGCTGAAGCGGTCTCATATGAAGCAATCTGAGCGGCGTACCGCGGCTGCAGATGCCATATGTCCCAGGAGCCTCTGAAAGAAAAACTTCAGTGGAACCGCACTCTTGCGCTTGATAGTCTCAGGGAAGTCAGCAATGGCCGAATGGAGAAGGCGACCAAGTTCATACCGAGAAAAGAGCTCCTCTGCACGGGGCAAAGTTTGCTCCTTTCCCAGTTGACCCGAAGGCCCAGACGAGCTAGGTGCCGGAGCACTGGATCCCTGTATTCGCAAACCTGGTCCCAGGAGTGAGCTTAAGACAGCCAGTCACCGAGATAGTTCAGGATGCGAACCCCCGAGTTCCCATGGAGGAACAAGGGCTGCCTCAAGAACCTTTGTGAAGGCGCGAGGAGACAGGGCTAGCCCGAATGGGAGAACAGCGTACTGATATGCGCACGCCCTGACAGCAAACCGTAGGAATGGTCTGAGTCGAAGGAGAACGGAGACATAAAAGTAGACGTCCTTCAGGTCGATCGCTGCAAACCAATCCTGTGGCCGCACACATCCAGAAATGCGTTTGGCCAGGAGCATCTTGAACGGCAGCATGTGAAGGGAGCGGTTCAGTTGCGTAGGTCCAGGATTGGCCGTAACCCACCAGACTTCTCCGGGACAATGAGGTAGGGGCTGTAAATCCGGCCCTCATTTCGGCTGGACGGACAGTCTCAATCGCACCCTTCGCCAGTAGGGTAGCAACCTCCGCTCTCATGATAGGGGCATAGCCACCGACCAAAGTGGAGTGGACTCCCCTGAAGCGGGGAGGAGACCGTGCGAACTGAATCGCATAGCCGAGCCGATGGTTCGCACGACCCAGCGGAACAGATAGGGAAGCTCTAGGCAGGCTCCCAACTGTGCCAGCAGCGTCAAGAACCACAGACGTCCCCCCGGTGGTGCAGCGGAGCGGGATGACCGGCCCAGACGTGGACGGCATAGCGGCCCGGTGGGGGCAAGGTCATAACCGCACCCTGACAGAGGAGGCCAGGGAAGGACCAGTGTTCCACGGGGCCTGCTCTGTCAGGGGTCTGGCGACAGAGGGGGACAGGGGCGAAGCGGTCCGTGGACGGCACGCCGTGTCAACCACCTCTGGGACAGGGGGGGACGAGGAGAGCACGGCTTGTGGGCGGCACTCTGTGTCGTCCGAGAACTCTGTATGCTCAGAGACGAGAGAGTCAGTTCTTTCTGAATAAGGATTCTTCCCGAGCCCTCCACCGTGGAAAGGAGTGGCCCTGCTACCAACTCTACCAAGAATGGTGTAGATTTGAGATATGAATGAAGTGTTGTGGTAGATGTAGTGCATTTTGAAACTGATGAAAGTTTGGTTAGGAGAACTGTGTGAAGAGTTTTTGAAACAATGACCTACGTATTGGAAAATATACAACATTTACATTTACTTATTTAGCTGACGCTTTTACCCAAAGCGACTTACAATTGCTATTTATGTCAGAGGTCGCACGCCTCTGGAGCAACTAGGGGTTGAGTGTCTTGCTCAGGGACACATTGGTGTCTCACAGTGGATTCGAACCCGGGTCTCTCACACCAAAGGCATGTGTCTTATCCACTGCGCCATCACCACCCCCCAATGATCAACCAAAAATAATGAGCTTAAAATGTCATCCTTAAATGTTGAATGCTGTTGGAAACCCAAATAATTTGTTAGGGAAACAACCAGTTGGCTGTGAGTTTCCTCTTGCAGAGCAATTTGAATGTGAGGATCTTGAGGGAACGGGCTGCTTACGTTTGGCAAGTCTGTCTATACTGTCTCGGTGTCGGGAATACATGCATATGGTTTCAGCACTCGAACACTGTGGGTTCACCATTAAAGCTCAGGACTGCCATAATCAAAGGAAAGAGATTAATCCAAGTGCTCAGGAATGTGTGTGCGTGCGTGTGTGTGTGTGTGTGTGTGTGTGTGTGTGTGTGTGTGTGTGTGTGTGTGTGTGTGTGTGTGTGTGTGTGTGTGTGTGTGTGTGTGTGTGTGTGTGTGTGTGTGTGTTACAGGCTGCTGGCAGGACAATAATTGGAGGCATGCAGATACTCAGAGCTTCTGCTCGGATGGCTTCAGTTCAGACCCACCGGTTCAATCCCTTCATTCCACCTGACTGGTGAGCAAACAGCTGCCTTTTGTTGCCCCAGTGTGTCTTCATTGCTCTTATTAGGGATGCGCTCTGACCAGCATGTCATATATACTACATCACAGGAGATCAGCCAGTCACATGACATCCTCATCTCACAGGCTGCTGTCAGGGTTGGAAAGGGAGATTTGGCCAAACCAGAAGTTTTTATGCTTTTTTTTTTTGCATTGTGGGATGTGATTTGAATGTGTAGAAATAAAAACGGTAGAGTTTGAGGCAGCTTTTTTTCTTCTTATTTTATTATTTTTTACTGTTTTTTAGTGTTTCTGTTTGAAAGTGGCCAGCTTCAATTTACATTGATGGTTTGTCCTGTGAACTGTAAATGCTGCCATGTTCGACAGCAGCTGTTGCTGTACATGTACCGTTGGTAAGATTTCTATCTGAAATATAATTTTGTTATATTTTTTCGGAGAATTTTTGATCAGCCTTTAATCTGATAGGACAATGTACAAGTAATTGACTCGAGCCAAACTCAAACACTGGTCGGCATTAGATAAGTACGTGTGTTAACCAGAAGGCCACGTCTCTCCGAAATAATCTTATCATAGACTTCTCAATGCTGGATTGGTTTATTTAGTGGCGTAGTCTCTTTACATCAGTTCTTCCCAGATGGAGCCACTTCAGATGCACTTTGAACTTAAAAAGTAGGAAGATCTAGGATGTAAATGTTTTCGTGTAAATTAGAATAAGAGGTTAAAGGGGATATATCATGATAATCTCACTTTAATCTGACAACTTTGTTTTGGTAAGTCTTTCTTTGCAAGCATGTCAAAAAATGTCAGATTTCACTCCCCTTCTGACGTAGGAAGAGGATCTCATTATAATATTACCTGCTCTTAATCTGCTCGTTTACACACACCAGCGGACATTTGGTTTCTCGAGCGACAACAGTGACCAGTTCTAACGCAACGGCATTCATAGAATTATTTAATTTATGACACTCCAGGAAATCCCTTATATGGATATAATAACATGCAAATAGAAATGTTTTGACTGATGAAACATGAAGACAAACACACGATTGCGATGATATATCTGTGTTCTTCAAGCCATTTCAGGTATTTTCATAAGAATTATGTATATCTATAATACTAATCAACATAGCTTGCATCATACAATTTTATAAATTAATATATTTTCTGTCTCTGTGTTAAGAAGCAACACGGAACTATAGAAGTTATTACAAACACAACTTATGTGTAAAACCTGATTTTAATCGATGATTATTTTGACAGTATTCCAAGGCTAAGCAAACATACTAGCTATCCCTGTTGCCAAGAGCGATTGTTTTACTTCAGACCTGTCTATGATTGGCTGAAGCCCTTCAGACCTGTCTGTGATTGGCTGAAGTGTTTCAGACCTGTCTGTGATTTGCTGAAGTGCTTCAGACCTGTCTGTGATTGGCTGTAGCGCTTCAGACCTGTCTGTTATTGGCTGAAGCGCTTCAGATCTGTCTGTCATTGGCTGAAGCGCTTCAGACCTGTCTGTGATTTGCTGAAGCGCTTCAGACCTGTCTGTGATTTGCTGAAGCGCTTCAGACCTGTCTGTGATTGGCTGAAGCGCTTCAGACCTGTCTGTGATTGGTTGAAGCGCTTCAGACCTGTCAGTGATTGGCTGAAGCTTCAGCTCGCCCTGTTGCTCCATCGGCACCTTTGTCAAAGTACTTTGTACTTTTGGTGAAAAATAACTGTAGCGAAGTTGAATACTTTTTTTTTATTCAACTAAAAAGTACCACAATTTAATTATTCTCAAGAAAGTAGAAAAATATAAAAAATGTCCTCAAGGACTGTAGCTAAAATATTTGTCATTAGTTACTTTCCACCTCTGGGTATGATATGTTAATGTTCAACTCACACTCAAACCCAAATGATACAGTCCCTAGAAAAAAAAAGATTTTTTCCTTGTCCCTCTAAGTTTGGGGGAAAAGAATGCAGGGTAAAAATCTCAAAATGTCCATCCATCCTGAGAAAGTACCACACACAGTGTGTCCGGGTGGAGCTCGAGCAGGAAGTCCCAGTTCCTGACACCATCAGTCTTGTCACCCAAAGGTCACACATAAACCCAATTTATGGACAAGAGTGTTTGCAAAGCAATGCAATGTACAACATCCCAGCTGTGTTTTCCTAATGTTACCTCTGGGCAGAAAGACATGCTTTTAACATCTCGTGAGGTAAGCATGTTTTCTTTGCTTGAGGAGTTGCAGAGCTGCTCATTGGGAAAGTGTCCAGAAGTGAGGAGTGATAAATATATGTAGGATGTTATTTGAGAGTAGATATGAATGTGAACATGTTATTCATAACTCCAATGCCTTTCACTTTCTACCAGGGCTCTGAACCGGTTCAAAGAATGAAAAAAACAAAACTTTATTTTATCATTCTGTTTAATATTTTAATTTGTCAGTCAACCAATTATAAATTTAAATGGTACGGCCAATGCAAATGTGATGTTGATGTCATCATAAGTCGCCATGGTGATGCGCTGACATTAGCTTCTGGATCTCCGATCTCAGGATACTTCACTAACCATTAAAGCGTTACATTTAAGTGAAAATGAGCGTCAGGTTATATCCAGCGTAGATTGTCTTTTGAAACCAGCGAAAATTGTGGGTGATTGTAGAACTGCAACTAGTCAGAAAATTTAAAAAATACTTTTTTTTTTTAGATAATTAAACACAATGTTATCAAAGTTAGTATTGTGGCTTTATGGTCATACATTTGCATTATATTATTAACATTTCATCAAAATCAAGCTCAATGGAGTTACAGGGTTTTAGCCAGTGAATGTTGGCGAGTTCATATGTTCAGCATTATATTTTCAACATTCCAAACATAAAGAAGTTCATAAAGTCATTACTGCTGTGCTGCTTGGAAACGTCTTGGACTGAAGCCTTATTTTTAGTTAATTTAGCCACTGTTTCAAATAAATACCTAGGGTTTTGTTTATTTTCTTCTAATAGGGTTGAAAATAAGCAGATCTACTGTAGCAGTTTTTATGGTCTTTCTGTACGCAATCGTGCTCTCTTTCCATGAAATGTGTAAAAAAAATTAGTTTTGTCTTCCAGTTGCGCTCCATTTTTCTGGCTGCTCTCTTAAGAATATCAACGGCATCAACATTGATTCCATGTGATAATATTAGATCTAGAGTATGATTACGACAATGAGTAGGTCCTGACACGTGTTGTCTAACTCCAATAGAGTTCAGAATTTCTTTAAATGCCAATCCCATTGCATCTTTTTCATTATCTACATGTATATTAAAATCACCAACAATTAGTACTTTATCTGCAGCCAGTATGTCACCGATGTTAAGGCCAAGGGTTATTTACCACACTCCGGAGGAGCAGACACCAGAGGACAGACAACCAAGGTAAGTTTAAAAAGTAAGTCTTTTTATTAAAATTATAAAGGGATAAAAGCAGGGGCAGGGACGTTCAGGGCTGTGGCTTTGGTACGATACAAGGAGGGGAGTGCTGGTAGGTGTTCTTCCGTTCTTCAGGTAAATATATTCCTCTCTGGGTGGGCTCGTGGGACGGACAGTGACTTCTATCGTCGTCAGCCTCGTTGAATAAGCTCGTAGGACAGACAGTGGCTTTTCTCGACGTCTGACTCGTTAAATAGCTTGTGGGACGAACAGTGACTTTTCTCGTCGTCAGACTCGTTAAATAGCTCGTAGGACAGACAGTGGCTTTTCTCGTCGTCAGACTCGTTGAATCAGCTCGTGGGACAGACAGTGGCTTTTCTCGTCGTCAGACTCGTTAAACTGAATCTTCGCTTACCACAGGACAACAATAGAAGAATGCAGCGGTATACTCTCTGTTCACAGAACAGCAGAGGAGACAGATCAGTTTGAACGAATCTTCAAAGTTATGGGTCAATTTCATCCGTCAGAGACTCAGAGAAAACACAGTTGTTTGATCTCCCCACACTTGTGCATAAATCACTCTTGTAAATCTCCACACGTGTTTGTTTCACTCTTTCAGACACTGCAAACTTACTCTACCTTCACAGTGATTAATCAACTCGTTTCTCTTCTCTTCATAGGGTGAATGATCCAAGGAATAGTGGTCCTAGAAGATGAACATGGATTCAGCGATCTTCCCAGCCGTTACCAGTACTGTTCTTTGCTCTGTCAACAGGATAACACACACTGCCCACAAACACAGGTTAGTCGTACACTGGTGATGGTAAATCTTTACATGTGATTTTCTCCAGAAGGTAAATCATAAAAGGGTGCACTTAACTTTCCCTCGGTGAATCGCGTGAATCCTGCAGCGGGTTTCCACTCTCTTTTCTGCCAGTCACTCTCCTTCTTTCTCTGTGAAATTTTCTCACTTACTTTGTTGCGTTGCTGTTCGTGGTTTCTTTTAAAAGACTCACTTAATGAGCATGTCTCGGGGGACTCAACATAGAACACTGATCAGGTCTTAAACCGCTGCTTTCTGCACCTGTCACCGCTCACTGCCGCTGCTACAATCCACTCGCGCACTCTTGTAGAGCTTTCCTACTGCCCGAGCATTTTTCCTCCTCCCTACTGTGCTTCAAGCCCCACTCTTTATACTCCTTTTTCCCGGACACATGCTTCAATGAAGCGCTACTCACTGGCTTCAGCTGGCGCTTGTTATGGTCGGCGGCCATGACAGGTAAACCCAGCACCGGGCCGGTGTTACACCGGCATTCCTTCCGCCTGGAAACGAGTCAACAATTTTTTGGTTCCCGGTTTGTTCACCCGGTGACAAGTACTAACTCTGATAGAAAATCAGCAAATTCTTTGATAAAGTCTGTATGGTGCCCTGGTGACCTGTATACAGTAGCCAGCACAAATCTCAAACGTGATTTATCATTTACACTAGATAGTGTTACATTAAGCACCAACACTTCAAAATAATTATATTTAACCCTCTGAGGTCTGCTATCGCGCCGGCACGATGGTCTCGCTTTTTTTCTTATCAGTGCAAAAGAGACTCAAAATACTCTGTCGATTTTAATCTTATGTGTTAGTGTTATACATCATTCGATCCTGTTAAGTGTGTATTTTTTTTGTGTATACTCACAATATAAACCAAGTATTGTGCTTTTAGTCAAATAAAGAAAAATAAACATGATGCTAGTTTTGCCTTCTCTCTGTCAGTTAAGTCAATTCTGAAACACGTCCGAAAATTACCTGTAATTCCGCGAATACTTGTCATACAGGCAGAGTGTTTTTCCATAATGAAGCTTGAACCTATCTTCTTTTAAATTAATTAATTTATATATAAAAAAACAAATATTCTCAGTTTATGTAATCTGTATGAAAATAGAGAGATGTCAGTCTTTTTATTTCCAGCTCATTATACCTAATTACGCGTTAATGTGCCACGCCCATGGAGAGCGGGCGGTATTCAAACACAAATGATCTAAGGCAAGCCATTCAAACATGCCAACGCCCACCAGCTGGGTTATAAAACAGATCAAGTTTAGTAAGTATCTTACTACAGCTGTGTACACAGCGTATCCCTACGCTGTGAGAAATAATACTATCTAATAACCCTGGAAAATGTACCAGAAGTGGTGGTAGTTTCATTTCGAGGAGCAACGGATCCAGCTGATGTAGTAAGTCATTTATTCTTAAGTGCTTTGTTCTAATCGCGATGTCTGTAAACCGCAAAAAGACTGTTTAAATATGAATTGCATGTCTGTGTGTAGGCTAAATGATGAATGAACAGCACAGGCGCGCGTTGTTTACTATAGTTATAGCACGTGTCTGTGCCGTTCATTCACTCTCGCACCTACATTAGTAAACATGTACATGAACACATCCAAACTATATTGCTATAGCCTACTAAGATGAGTAAAAATGTGTTGAAATAAAATGTCTGTATAAGCAACAAACTGCAAATTAACAAGCTAATATAATATCATACACAATATGTTACAGACTAAATATGAATGTTTATACAAGATTTCTTGATTAGTTTTGGATATATTATAAAGTCTTGACTGTAAAAAAAGACTACTGTCACATTAAATAGGTACGCTTTTGTTCACCAATTTATGCTCATAGTTAAATATACTATAGTATGGGATGTTTTGTCAAAAATAAAGTAGGTATATTGAATTATCAACTAAGATGTTATTTAGTGTTTGTTCCAATATTCAAACTAATGAATCCTTACCTTTTTTAATACGCATGATAAAATGTATACTTTTACAAAGAAATAATACACTTGAAATATTGTTAAAATTGTTGTTGTAATTGTAACTTATTTGTAATTGGTTGCAATTGTCTAATTGTAATTTATTTTGTCCGAGGTCGCATTCTTTGGGACCCTGTGACACACCTGTGTGAAAGGCTAATTAATATGCAGCTCATTATGTATGTGGCACATTATCTGGCCTTTGTCTTCTCAGGTGTGAACACGCCTCCACGCATATTGCCTTTCCAAACAAAAGGTGTCTTATGAAATTTAAATCAATGTATTGTTTTATGTAAATGAGTAGGCTGGATGATTTTCAGATCATTTTGAAGCAAAAATTCTAGGCAACAACACTCATTAGTCAAAAGTCTTGTCGACACATATTTAGTATGTGTTTTGTGGCCTTATTTCAGACACTTTAAGTTTTAGTTTTTTCAATAACCACGCATAAACATTATTCTCTAAAAAATACAAACATGTTCATACATCTTGCTCACATATTATGGTAGCCCTGTTTGTGCTAAATAGAGTGTAATTACACCTTTGCAATTAATATGTTTATAAGCAACTGAAAAAAGCACAAATGTCAGGGCATGTCAAAACTCAGGGCATCTCAAGGACCCCAAAAACACCTTAAATCTCAGAGGGTTAAAACCTGACTTCTTAGTAATTCTGAAGATATTACTATAAATTACAGCAACACCTCCCCCTTTGCCTTTCAGACGAGGTTCATGTTTATAACAGTAATCATGGGGGGTGCACTCATTTAAAGTAATGTAATCGTTTGATTTTAGCCAGGTTTCAGTCATACACAGCACATCTAGGTTATAGTCTGTGATCATATCATTAACAATAAGTGCTTTTGAAGTAAGAGATTGAATATTCAGCAACCCAAGCTTTATCATTTGTTCCTTCGTATTATATCTGTTTTTTAATTGTTGAACATCAATTAAATTTTTACCCTTAAATGGTTTTAGGAGTTTTTGTATGTTCTAGTTCGGGGAACAGACACAGTCTCTATATGATGATATCTAGGTGAAAGAGCCTCTATGTGATGGGATTTATCTGACCTTGGTGACGTGAGACAGCTGGCAGACGGTTGGTTTAGCCAGTTTGTCTGCTTCCTGACCCGAGCCCCAGTTCATGTTTGAGCTCTAAGACTATGTGCCATATTACTAGAGAGAACTTTGCTACCAATCTTTCATTTGAAAGTCACGTGTCTAGTATCTGTACAACTGCATTTTTTCATCTTAAAAATATATCTAAATTACATCATATGCTCTCAATGAAAAATGCAGAACAATTGGTTCATGTGTTCATGACATCAAGGCTAGATTATTGTAATGCTCTACTGGGTGGTTGCCCTGCATGCTTAATAAACAAACTACAGCTAGTTCAAAACGCAGCCGCTAGAGTTCTTACCAGAACCAGGAAGTACGACCATATTAGCCCGGTTCTGTCAACACTGCATTGGCTCCCTGTTAAACATCGTATACATTTTAAAATATTGCTGATTACTTACAAAGAACTAAATGGTTTAGCTTCCCAGTACTTGAGTGAGCTCTTAACGCATTATATCAGTTCAAATCTAGACTAAAAACACATCTCTTTGGCTTAGCATACACATTACACATTATAGACTTCGATATTTCAATGTTAGGCTGCATAGTTTAGATCAGCCGGAATCGGGAACACTTCCCATAGATCCTGATGTACTCGTTAAATCATAAATAGGATGGCGTCTACGCTAATATTAGTCTCTCTGTTTATCCCGAGGTTTAACGCAGTCCGCCGGATCCAGGCCGTATCCAGATCAGATGAAGGACCATCGCATAGACACGACGACAACGCAGTCTTGAAGTGCCAGCCTCATCAACCCTGTGAAGGCCTCATGGACACCTCAACAAACTCGTCTCCATACCGGTGTGATGACTCCGACCCCAACCAGATGAACTGGATAAATATTGTGAAAGTTCTGATCCCATCTGACTCCTGACCTGTAATGCTGCCTAAATCATAATCATACACTGTTCGATCATTGGCCAGAGGAGGACTGAGACTGAGCCTGGGTTCTCCCAAGGTTTTTTTCTCCATTCTGTCACTGATAGAGTTTTGGTTCCTTCACTGTCGCCATTCTTCTCCTTAGTCGCCATTGGCTTTTGGCTTGCTTTGTTGGGGACATTTAATTTTATATTTAAAATAATTATTACAACATTATTTTCATGTTATCTCTGTAAAGCTGCTTTGAAACAATCTGTTTTGTAAAAAAGCACTATATAAATAAAGGTGACTTGACTTGACTAGAGAGAAGAGAAGCACCGTCCTCTTTTCAACAGGTTAGCTCTGCCCCAAAAACTTTTCCAATTGTCTATGAACTCTATATTATTTTCAGGACACTCTAGTATAAACTTCTATTCAAGCTCTTGGATGATGTATAGGGGATTTTTTTAAAATACTGATATTAACTGGTAGACTATTTCCAGGGGCGTCATGCAAGCCAAAATTCTGGGGGGACACAATCTGAGACGTTGCAATTGTTTTCTGATGGGTGATATGGATCATGTTAGGAGGGGTCAGCTGTAACACGGTGCGGTTGAAGTAAAGATGAGGCAGGATCCAACTGCAGCACACGCTTTAATTAGCAAACTACAAAATTTACAACAAGCAAGACTGGATACAGGGCTTGGGAACAGGAACAACCAACATCACGTTAAACAATAGACAAGAACTCACAAAGACAAGACTGAAACACAGGGCTTAAATAATCAGGGACAAACGAGCTAAACAAGGGGGCGTGGGAAATCAGAAACAACTGGGATAACTAATAGACAAGACAGGGAACCATAGAACAAGACAGGGCACAAAACCACATCGTAACATAGCCCCCTCCCTATGGGCGGCTCCCGACGCCCATCAAAACAAGCAAAAAAGTTCAGGAGGGCGGTCCTGGGGGAGGGACGGGGGGCCAGGCCCGCACTGGGAACCGGGACCAGGACATGGGCAAGGCGAGCCTGGGCCGTGGAGCATGGGTGACCAGGGCGGAGCAGGGCATGCCGGCGGCCAGGACGAAGCAGGACGTGACGGCGGCCAGGGCGGAGCAGGGCGAGATGGCGGCCAGGGCGAAGCAGGACGTGACGGCGGCCAGGGCGGAGCAGGGCGAGATGGCGGCCAGGGCGGAGCCTGCTTGGCAGGGGACCAGGGCGGAGCACACTTGGCAGGAGACCAGGGCGGAGCACACTTGACAGGGGACCAGGGCGGAGCACACTCGGCAGGGGACCAGGGCAGAGCACACTTGGCAGGGGACCAGGGCATAGGAGGCTCAGGTGAAGATAGCACCGACAAGGACCATTTCAGCGCTGCCTCCATGGGTACCTACTGCCCCCCCCCCCAAAAAATACTTGGGGAAATCCACGGGAGGAACCTCTGGGCTGTAACTGGGTTCAAGAGTGACCTCCCAGAACTTGAAGGACACAGGTAAGACGAGGCGCAGAGGCGGGGCCGGCAGGGCGAGGAGTCTGGTTACGCTCACCGGAGCCTGGCGAGCCAAACGAGTCCTCCTTCTCCTCTTCCTGCGACGGCGAGTCACTGGGCTAGATACCCTCACTTGGCTAGATTCACTCACTTGGTTTGATTCAGCACTGGACGCACTTGTCTCACTTGATTCGGCACTTGATTCACTTGACTCGGCACTTGACTCACTTGATTCGGCACTTGACTCACTTGACTCGGCACTTGACTCACTTGACTCGGCACTTGACTCACTTGACTCGGCATTTGACTCGGCACTTGATTCACTTGACTCGGCACTTGATTCACTTGACTCGGCACTTGATTCACTTGACTCGGCACTTGACTCACTTGACTCGGCACTTGACTCACTTGATTCACTTGACTCGGCACTTGACTCACTTGACTCGGCACTTGACTCACTTGATTCGGCACTTGACTCACTTGACTCGGCACTTGATTCACTTAACTCGGCACTTGACTCACTTGGCTCGGTACTTGATTCACTTGACTCTGCACTTGATTCACTTGACTCTGCACTTGATTCACTTGACTCTGCACTTGATTCACTTGACTCGGCACTTGACTCACTTGACTCGGCACTTGACTCGTGAAGCGCGGGCTCGTGAAGCGCGGGCTTGTGGAGCGCGGTCTCGGCAGGGCTGGAGTGAAACGCGGGTTCGGCTGAGCAGACGTGAAGCGCGGGCTTGTGGAGGGTGGTCTCGGCAGAGCTGAAGTGAAGCGCGGGCGCGGGCGAGACCGGGCTGACGTGAAGCGCAGGCTCTCGCAGCTTGTCCTCCACCCCCACGGTAAACGAAGAGCCACTCCACAACAGGGCCAAGTCGATTAGGTTCCGATAATCACCCGCGGAAGAAGATCTTCAAGCACTGTGTGCTCATTTGCGCGAGATGCACCAGCTCGAGGAATTCTGTGACATAATCCTCGATGGCGCGATTCTCCTGGCGAAGACGGGGATCTGGACGTCGACTGGACTCCAGAAAGGCATGGCTGCTGGATCACGATCTGGTGAGTTCTTCTGTAACGTGGTGCGGTTGAAGTAAAGATTAGACAGGATCCAACTGCAGCACACGCTTTAATAAGCAAACTACAAACTTTACAACAAGCAAGACTGGATACAGGGCTCGGGAACAGGAACAACCAACATCACGTTAAACAATAGACAAGAACTCACAAAGACAAGACTGAAACACAGGGCTTAAATAATCAGGGACAAACGAGCTAAACAAGGGGGCGTGGGAAATCAGAAACACCTGGGATAACTAATAGACAAGACAGGGAACCATAGAACAAGACAGGGCACAAAACCACATCGTAACATCAGCGGGTTTCTCCCCCTGAATTTTTTTTGATTCTGGCTGCTAAACACACCATTTCAATGCAGTTTGTGAGGGAAAGAAATACCTTAACGGAGCTAGCAGCAACACTCCTCTATCTGAGGACTAAGTTAAAATATCTATTTTGTAAGTTTAAGTAAAAGACAGGTTGATGAAAGAACTGTAAGCTCAAATTCAAAAGCTTATGAAGTCTACTTCATTAAAGCATGTTTACACACACACTTACTGTACACTTAGGCCTACTACACATGATTTTAAAAACAGTACCATTGCAGTTTTTATGTTATGATTTTAAATTGGTATGTGACCTAAGAACGATCTTACATTAAATGTACATAAAGGTGCTGAGGTCTGACCCTGTGGTGCTCTGAAATTAAGTTATTTTAATATTAATATGTGATGAAGGACTTTGAAAGAAGTTTGACAGATTTCAGTGCTGAATAAGGTTAACACTACCCCGTTTATTTCAAAATGGTTCATATTTGACAGAAATGTAAAAAAGTAATTAAATCAAATGTAATATGTAACATTACTTTAGTAAAATCATTGAAATACTGTAGTTACACTGCTCATTATTATATTTTAAATAAGGAACTTGTAAAGAGTACAAATTGTATGGCAGGCAGTAACGTTAGCCAACTAGTTTACGGTTAGACTAGCTATCGATAGCGTTAGACTGACACAACTTAAGTTAATGCTCTGAATTCGCAGCTAATATCAAATCCATAACTATCTGATCAAGTTAAAATTTCCAGGTCAACCACAAATAATCCCACAACCTTTTAATATCATCCGATAACTAATTCAATGCCGATTTGTTGCTTTGTCCACTTACAACTTCTAGACCATCTGTAAAACATCGCCAGCTCAACGTGCGAGACGAGTGAGTTGCTTGCACATACACAGCAAATATTCTAGAGCGCTACGCGCGTATTGATATACACAGACACCATATTAGGAAAAAGGGGTTAGGTTTTTATTAGATTTATTACACATCCAGAAGAATACATTTGAGTCGTTATAGGCTCTGGTAATTATGGAGCATAATAGGAATAAAGTTGTGACAAAAAAATTATCAGGGAGGAAAAATCTGAGGGGGCACGTGCCCTCACTTTGAATGGGCATGACGCCACTGACTATTTCTTCCATTTTCAGAATGTTACTGTTACAGAAGGAACACAAGAACAGAAACATTAAAATACTGATTGTGTTTGGATTGAACCAATTGTTTTTCTTCTACACGACCGACAGTAACGTGAGGATGAAACATAAAGTTGATCTACAAATTTTCTTTCTCGTAGTTGGGGTTTGGATAACTGCAAAAACTGATGCTGATTCTCATCAAGTCCAGCTAAACAAACCCTGTATTTTCTCGCAGCCACTAAAAGAGTTTACTTTGGCACTCAATATTCTTCTTCTACTCGCCTGTTGTGCTGCTCACCGGGGATTTTAGGTTTAAATCCAACTACCATTGGTAAAACAATAAATAATCTGTTGTGATCCCCTAATTGTGTGTTAATTTAGAGCAGATATATTCATGAAGAACTTGATACTCAGCCTTACACGTTCCTCAACACTCAATCAATGACATTATCAGAGTCCTGTCCTCTCGCGGATGAACATGTCCGTTTGTGTAACCGTCCTGTCATTCTCGTTGCTGAATCATAAATTCAGACAGGAACACACGCTGCTTTGCACTTTATGCAAGGTGAGCGAATGTATTACTATAGCAGCGAGGCGGAGCCGGTCGATCCTCGCGTTTCTGTCTCACACACACACACACAAACACACAGAGGGATGAGCAACCGCAGGACAAATCTAACCTGATATTAGCCTTAGTTTCTCTGCTAATAACACAACAAACACGTTGACGTAAAGCACTAGATGTGAGCTTCCACATCTTTTAAGTTAAAAACGTAAGTGCTCAGGACTGAGTCTCTGTCGGCTTACATCTGAACAGAGCGAGCGACAGAACGCTTCAAATATATATTTTATATACTGAAGCAGACGAGAAACTGTATGAAACACGAGCCTGTGATATTTGATCTGTTTACTGGGCGCCTTCTTCACATGTGACCGTATGATTTCATCTGTATTAATTATCAAGGAGGAATCTATATGTGCAATAACAGAGCATTTATGCGAAACGGCCCTTGGTTTTGGCTTCAGATTCGGCCAGAGCGGGACATGGTTCTGTGTCAGACCCGGTTCTGTGCGGCTTGTGGGATTATATTACTGAAGTGCTGACCTGGTAAATTCAGAAGTAGACCTAGAAAAGCATGACGTGTGAGCGTGTGTGTGTGTGTGTGTGTGTGTGTGTGTGTGTGTGTGCGCATGTGTGAGAGTGTGTGCGAGAGTGTGTGCAAGAGTGTGTGTGTGTGTGTGTGTGTGCATGTGTGAGAGTGTGTGCGAGAGTGTGTGCAAGAGTGTGTGTGTGTGTGTGTGTGTGTGTGTGTGCGTGTGTGTGTGTGTGCTTGTGTGTGTGTGTATGGGTTCATGCCCCGTGTGGCCCGTAAGGCTGATGCTCTAACACTGGATCTACAGTGGCAGATCTCGATGTGAAGGCACACCAGTGGCACTGACTCCATCTCTACCCAGAAGGCCTTGTTTCAGAGGACCGGCTCTAAGTGGAGCTGAGAGTCTGAGTGGACAATTAGAAAATGGCAGCGAGCGAGAGGAAAGTCTACATGGCAGCTGAGAGCGCCTGGGCTGCAGTCGTATGCTAATGATCCCGCAGAAACCCTGACAGCTCCAGGTCTGAACCTCAGACTGAAAGACAGCGTGAGCTCTCGTACTAATGCTCCATATTCCTGAAGGCCAGTAGCGTTTGAAGGACTCTGAGGTGAGCTTAAGAGTCAAATGGGCGCTGAACTGAGAAGAAACATGAAACAGTAGATCTCTCCAAAATGTGATATTTTACTTCCTTTAAGCCTTTAGGGTGGATCTTTTCAGTCCGCTATTTTTATTCAATTGTTTTCTACGCCGTTCCAACTGATTTTACTGAAAACTGTGCACTGCCTGGCAAACCAGAGAGCTCAGCAGTGATCATCGACAAGACAAGCCCACTGTCGCTTAAAAATAAGCAGAAACACAGTCTGAATACATGCTAACGTCCTCATTGTGTTAGACCAGCTATGAGTCAACGCCATCCAATCACATTTATTCACTAATGGTGGTACATTTCTCATGGAGACGGTGCCATTTCACAGTATTTGCAGGACAAAAACATTTTTTTCCTCACTGAATGAGAAAGAGGAAGAACAGACATTTTCTTTCTTTTTCTGTCTGATGTGAAATGACGGTTGTGTAGTTTTTTTGAAGAGTATGGGTTGATTATGTCGAAGATAGAGGTTTTAGCAGATCTTTTGAATGTTAGGATGGGATTATATTTGTTCTCAAGCTTGTCAATTGCCTTTAAACAGGATTTAGTTCATTACCTCAGACTATCTTAACATGCACAAATGATATTCAGTGTGTTTGTTTGTCATGTTAACCCATTACTTCCAATGAAAGTGCTCTGGCAATGCAATAATTGGTCTGAAAAAACGCTTGGCCTCCCACCAGTTTTCCTCTGGATCATGTGACCTCCAGAAGAGAGTAGATGAAGAGCTCTGCTTTAAGGCATTGCAGGTCATGGTGTAACAGACAGATATGAGTATGTTTACTTCATTTTCCAGCTTTCATTTGCAGGTTTCCAGGAGCATTTGGGGATGGTGTTTCCAGCGTCTGTGGGGTCACCGCAGCGCCCCGCTGGAAAATACATTTTTCACTCTCATAGACAGATCAAAGGCTGAACACACAGATCAAAGAGCACAGACATGCATCTCCAGTCATATCTGTGTTGTTTACATGAATGCTAAAGGCACTAAAATCAAATATATTTTACTTGAAAAATATATGTTTTGTGTCAAAGTATTTTGAAGCCACTTTTGAAGTCCATCAACACACCAGGGTATAATTTGAAAATTTCAGACGATGTGTCAAGCTTTAATGTGATTGGAAGACTAACCCAATACAGTGACCCAGACTCTTTACCCTCAGCATGGAAACAAGAGGAAAGCTTCAATCTTCAGTCTTCAGATGCCTTCCAGATGTGCACTGACCAACACTTTTACTCTTTGAATTAGGCGAAACATGTATATAGATCTGTCCTTAATTTCACGCCATTTCTATGAGTCTCTGGGAAATACAAATAGCGAACTAACACTTAGTATCATGAAGCTAAACGAGAATTTAAACAACAGTAAAGTGTAGAGACACCCTGGAGCCCAATGGATTCGATTTCTCTGGATTCGTTTCACACACTTGCCTGATGGGAAATTAGCGGCTGTTAAATCTGAAATCTTTTACCAAGTGAAATGAATTATAATGAATCCCATGATTCACATTTTCTAAAACCACCCAAAGGTTTTTTAATATATATATATAAGCCTTTCTCTTGTATTAGTTGTAATGTTATATTTTTATTTTCAATCCAGTCATCATTATAGTTTATTTTAATGATTTTATGCTTTTTTAATGTTATATATTTTTGTAACAATTTACAATAAGGTCTCATTTAATAACATTAACTAATGTTTTAACTAACATGAACAAACAATAAGAATATATTTGTTACAGTATTTATTCATCTTTGTTAATGTTAGTTAATAAAATACAGTTACCTTTCAAGGGAACTCACGCTGCGTCGATTAACGCTGAGGGAACGCTTTGTGTGATGACGTCTTGACGCACATGTGAAATCAGTCCAATGGTGTGGCGGAACGTCAGAGGCGGGTGACGTCACGAACCACTGCCAAAAATACAGCAGCGCTAGCTTCTGTGTCTTCAGTAGCGCTCATTGTGAATCTGTCTATTTGGTGTTGTATTGTCTACATATATATCTATATCCAAAGACTATGGCGAGCAAGCAGCAATTTTGATTGTGTATGCAGCCCTGCCCGCGTTATTTAACGGGTGGGGACACACACATTCTTTGCCTTGTTTGTTTGGGTGAGCATGCACAGTGAGCGCTCGAGGCAACGGCTGTGAGCACTGTGACGTACTCCCAATGTAGACACTCCGATCCCGCCAGGCGTTGTTTCGCGAGGACGCTCCGGCTCGTGTTCCCCAGGGCTCTGGTCACGCTGATGCCGGCCACAGTGGCGACTTCAGACTTGGGGTTCGCAAATGGATCTATCAGAACGGTTAGAGACGGGCCCAGCCTTATCTCTACCTTCACCTGACAGATCCTGTGCCTTCTCACAGGGTCTGTAAGCACAAGCTTCGGTTACTTCCTACTTCTGAGGAACTAGATGTTGCCAGTATTAAGGCAGGAGATAATTAGGATTCGCCACCTCAGGCTCATGGTTTTGAGGAGCTTGTTGAGGTTGTAACGAGAGCTGTGGAAAGATTAAGTCTCGACTGGTTCATACAAAGAGTAAATTAGACGAACGCTTCCTGCCATCTCGTCCACAGCCTCAACGCTGGGGCCTTACATTTTCCCCCGATCTTCACACTGAGGTGTCTAGATCGTGGGAGAAGCCAGTTTCCTATAGAGTATCTAGTGCACAAACCTCTAACTGTTATTCCTCTATATCGAACTATAAAGAGCACGGTTATGGTGAGATGCCAAATGTGGAAGAGACGCTCGCGAGCTATCTCTCCCCTGAATCAGCCTCTTCCCTAAAGGCTTCGGTATTGCCCACTAAGCCAGTTAGAACAACTTCATCCTTAGTGGGTAAGGCTTACTCAGCTGCTGGTCAGGCTGCTGCATGCTTACACACTATTTCGCTGCTACCAGGCTGAGTTGTCATGAGACATGGATGAGGGTGGGGTATTGTGCATGACGTGGTTTGCAAACTGGCCGAGGCTACGTTTGTATGCTTTTCCCCAATCACTCTGCTCCCGGGAGTTCTGGAGAGAGTTCGCAGGGACCAAGTTCACCTACTTATAGCCCCGCGGTGGCCGGGCCGAGTATGGTTTCCCGATCTAGTGTCTCTCCTCGACGGGCCTTCTCTGGAAAAAGAAATGAGCATTAAGGCTTAAAAGCCCATGAATAAAAAAAGGGAACTTTTTAACTTTTTTTTATTTATGCTTTGTGATGCTTATTTAATCTTAGTTTATAAACGTACAAACAAAGTGGCGTACCATTTAAGAAACAAAATTAAATGTATAATAATGCAAAAGGGGGAAAAAATAGAACAAATTTTAAAAAAGTCAAGTGCAAATTAGGAACAGTGCCAAGTCAAATACAAAATTAAACACCACCCCAATTTAAAAAAAAAAAAAAGTATGCATAACTGTACAAAAAAATTAATAGATACCAATATAAAGAGGGCACAAACAGACAGCCTAAAAATGTGCATGAACAAAAAAAATTTTAAAAGTCAATTCAAGGCAAAAAAAAGTCGCATAGAAATTACAAGGGGACAAAGCTCATTTAAAAAAAAACAATTACATTGAACAGCAAAATTACATTAGATTGATAAACAAATAGGGCATTAGTATAAATACAAGAGGTATAAAGGGGAAAAGAAAAACCAAACCAGAAGTAAAATAATAAAATAAAAACACTATACACAGACAAAAGATGATTCCAAAAGGGACAAAGTTGCAAAGACAAAAACTGGCATATTTAAGCCACAACATAGACAACCCAAAACTACAAAATGGCAGATTAAAAAGGGAAATGCATAGGAGAAAAGGCATAGGCTTATGTCATAATTTATATAACGTTTTTACAATGCAGATTGTTTCAAAGCGGTTTTAATTTAAGCAGCTTAAATTCAAAGGAGCACAATGAAGCATGCAGACCAGTTTAATAGTGAACGTCAAAGCAAACATCCACACCAACTGGAACAGAAGTGATTCAAGACTGATTTTTCCTTCAAAGTCTCAAACAGAGGTAAGCACTGATAAAAATGTAAAGAGCATTTGTAAAAACTGAAACATGCTTGACTGAAAACTTTAAGAGCTTGATAAATGTTAATTTAAATGCACCAATTCTCAACCATCCATGAACTTTGTTGGTGTACACATTGCTAATGAATCGGTTGCCTGCTGAGTGTAGGGTACACCTATACATCTGAGCTTCAGTGGCTTTACTAGTATACTTAAGTTTTCATTGGTTGATCAGAAGCTACATTGGTCAATTTCTCCACATAAAATCTTTTTTTAAATATTGACCTTCTGGAAGTGTGGAGAACTAAAGTGGTCAACGGTTTAGCAGTATTTATGCAAACTGTTTCTTTACTGGTTATGCAAAGCAAATGAACGACATACCCAAATAGCCAGAGTGGTCATTCCACCAAGGAAGGACCAATTTTAAACAGGCTAAATTGTGCCTGATGTTACATACAAATGGTCACATTTTCAAAGGCATAGAAAATTACAAAGCAGAAATAAAAGGTCATTAAAACTTGGGGCATAAATGGGGAAAAAAGAAAGAAAGAAAAGGTCAAAACAAGTCAGTGTATACAGTTCTTAAATACAAGATTTTTAAAACAAAAATAGGAAGAGGCATAGTCATCAAGTCAAAGGGTACAGGGCCATAAAACAGGCTAATATTGAGCATGAATGAGAAATGCATGAAGAGTAAATACATTAAATGCAAAGTAACAGTCAGGAAAAAAGGGTTATAAGTGCAAAAGAAACAAAATGCAAAAACACAAACAAACCAGTCTTAAAGAGGAATACAAAAGGTGAGGACGAATACAAAAAGCAACCATTTCATAAGTATGCTGTTATACAAAAACAAATTACTTAGTCATATACAGCTTTACAAGTTAAAAAATAAAACAAGTGGCAGTATTGCGGAGAAGGAACATGACATGCTTCTACTAGCACGTACTCGTCTCAGCAATTACATTCGGACAAGTGTACTGATGTAGAGGCTGCAGTTCCAGTGAAAATCCTGAAACCAAGTGTCAAATCCTCAACTTAAATTATGTTAGTAACGGAGCCAGTTATAATGAGACCTGGTGGTGACAAGGTGTGACTTGGCATACTGAAGAACAGACACATCTAGGTTTAAGGATCATACTTCAATACAAAGGGGAATAAGGGGAGAGGTGCATGAAGGCCAGTAGCATAAATGAAAAGGGGCATAAGTCAAAGCAAAATAAATAGGACAAAAGCATAAAACCAAAGTGGCATAATACAAAAACAGTACAAAAGGAATAAGGCATAAAAAAGGACAAGTGCATAAATACAAGGGACAAAGGCTAAAATGCAGAGTGGCTTAAAAATGAATACACAAGGCACACAAATCATACATAAGGGAATACAAAAGAAAAGTCAAATTTAAATGGCATTTAAACTAGGTGTAGAAGTACCTTAAATGGAAAGGAGGCAGATATACGAAAGGAGCATAATATTGAATACAAAAATAAAGGAAAACAACAGCACAAAAAGGGGACAATGGTACCTTTAAAATGTTCTACTACTAAATACAAAAGGGAGCACAAAAGCCCAAAATAAAGTGGTTTAAAGTCACGTTGAAATAATTGAGAAGCACTATACAACTAAAATTGACGGAAAATGGGAGACAGGCATATATACACGAGTATAAAGAGAAGGAATAAAGGTATGGAAACATTACAAGGTAGATTAAATGCTAATTCAGATGAACACAAGACTGCTGACAGGCAAACTTTCAACAAATGACAGGAGCATAATGAATTAGGCATTTCTATAATGCTTTCATATGTACTGCTATATACCCAAAGCTCTGTACAATCATATAAGGGGATCTCTCAACCACCACCAGTGTGCAGCATCCACTTGGATGATGCGACAGCGGCCACAGTACAAGAACAGAAACTTCAAGAGACCATTTAAATTTTTTTTTAAAGACAGCAGAAATGTGGGAGCCTTGGTAAACAAGTATAACAGATATTAAATGATAATGTAACCATCCCTAAAACATTAACAGCCACATTGCTAAATACACCTCTGCTGCATAATTTGCCTAAAACCCAAGTTTGGGGGATCCTCATCAAAAACCTGAGCTTCTGGTTCTAAATATGCACTTGCAGGTGACTGATCAACCAATGTTAGGTATACAACTCCGTGAGAAAGGGCAAAGTCAGAGGCTGCATTGAAATATTCTCCATCAAAACTGTTAAGGAATATTGTTAACGCCAATAAAGAGCTCCGTATACAAAAGGGAGACCATTCTCAATCAGTTTACCAAAGAGTTCTTCAACTTTCCAGAGATAACAGCAATGGGAGTAGAAGAGCTAAATTATAGAGGCTTACCTAGGAGAGTGCCAAGGAAGTGAGACCAAGGAACAGAACAGCAGGAAAAACTTCAAACTGCTGCCCAGCACACCTAGAAGACATAACACATGAAGTTAGTCAATTACAGGAAACTGAAAAGGAAAAATGTTGCATAAGAGTATATTTCCAACTTCTTGAAGGAAATTTGCCCATCGACTTGAGTACCTTCTCTGCAGCCTTGATCAATGATCTTGTGCTGTTAGAACCTCAGTCTTCACATGCTAGGTCTCCAAACAAGGAGGGATTCACACAACAGGCTGAGACTTTATTAATGCTAATGCTATGAGGGTACAATTATTTACTGTAGAAAAGTGCTGCAAGGACTATGGTCTCAGGTGGAACTAAGGTGGAGCCGACCGGTCGGCAAGCCAAGGTTGGATGACAGGCTTGGCAGCTGGAGACCGGAAGACCTTAGTCGCATTGACGTGGCAGCAGAGGGACTGAAGGAAACCAGCGGATGTGGGAGCTAAAGGACTGGCTGTCTTTGGGAGAGGGAGAAAGCATGAGATCAATATTCCTCAATTGTCCGATTCCCCTGATGGAGAAGCATGATCCGTGTGGCTGGATTCATAGTTGGCTAGTAGTTCTATAATGTTTGCTGAGAGATGAGGCAGAGAGAGAATCCATTTGCACGCATGCTTTTAATGACAAAACTCCACACCAGTAGACAGCAACATCTGACCCAAAACATAAACACGATCCACCACAGAGAACAGCATAAAACAACTAACAAAACTTAACTGAAAACCAAGGCCTTAAATACACAGAACAATGAGTAGATAATTAACTGCAGGTGTGTTCAATGACCGTAACTATAACAACTAATATGACAAGGAGAGACAGAAAATAACTAGAACCAGTAGATGTCAGTAGTGGAACGTCAAGGATGCAAGCTGCCGTTAAAACCCAAAGATGAAGAATGAGAGACAGAGGCTGCGTTCCAAACCGCATACTCAATGAGTAGGTACTTAATTTCAATGAGTACTTACTCAACGAGCGCGAAAAGAGTAGGTACTTCATAGCCAAATCTCGTTGAGTATGAATGCGATCCGGACATCATACGCCATGTTGACGTTATCATGTGACCTATGACGTTATCACAAGCGCAACAATTTAAAAGTTATCAGCAACAGGTGCACCGACATCTCACTGCATCAGTACAACCTAACTAGAACTGTTTTCATCAGCGTCTGAAATGGTTGGCATGTCTGCAATAGTTAGACGAATGTGTGGACAAAGGAGACGTCGGGCTGCTCCTCGGAGATCTCGCCTTTGGAGAAGACTGATGATTTTATACTCAAACAAAGCAAGTATTACTACTTAAAAAATTAAGATTACCCCAGAATGAATTGCATTACTAGCCCACCCCAACACTTATGCACAATAATGACAAATGCTGACCAACTTAATTATTTAACATTTTCTTAATTAAAATGATATATTTTGGTAAAACAAGCAAACTGTTGTATTGTCATATGACATAGATGTATGAATACACACTAGACAAATGCAGCTGATGTGAATACATACAATTTCCTTCAAGCAATGATTAATGCAAGGATTAATGAAATGAATATTTTATTGAAACATGAATAAATATTTAATATGAAACATGAATAAAAATAAATGAATGAATAAAAGATATCATATCACTATAAAGAAATACACATACAAGTCAATACCATATGAAACATTGCTTAATTCAAGCTTTTTGTTCTAACAAACTATGATGTATTTACAGGCGGTGAACCCCACATCATACTGCCATCTCAATAGAGTGGTTCCCATTCTGCGGCTTTATCTTGATGAAGCAGCTGACCACCGTGCCCACCTTCGCCTGTCTCTGCCGTCCATCAGGTCCCTGATTGCTGCAGTCAGACTGGGATCTGACCATGGATGGGAAAGGGAGATTGAGGTCATTGTGTTCCTGCACTGGCTAGCCCATGCAGCATCCTACAGGGTGGTGCCGCAGGCCTTCGACATCCCAAAGACCTCTGTGTATAACATTGTGCACAGAGTGAGCAAGGCCATCATGGGAATTTTGAGGAGGGTGATCTGCTTTCCGACCGGAGATGACCTGGAGGCAGTGGGAGCAGGATTTGCACAGCTGTCTGGCTCACCAGCTTTCAGCAGAGCAGTTGGTGCAATAGACGGCTGTCATATCCGTATCAAACCTCCAGCAAATAACTCCCACTGCTACTTCAACAGAAAGCTGTTTCACTCCATCCAACTCCAGGCCATCACTGATCACCGGGGGAAATTCCTTGATGTGTTTGTAGGGTATCCTGGGTCTGTGCACGATGCCAGGGTGCTGAGGAACACTCCAGTGTATGCTGGCGGCCTTTATCCACCTGCAGGCAAGTGCATCCTCGGGGATGGAGGCTATCCTTGCCTGAGTGCACCCATCTGCCTCATCACCCCGTACAGAGAGCCGGTGCAGAACCCTGTGCAGGCGCGTTTCAACAGCAAGCACTCCTGTGCCCGCAACATCGTGGAGAGAGCTTTTGGGATGCTGAAGACACGCTGGCGCTGCATTTTCTTCAAGGCCTTGGAGGTGAGCCCTGCCTTCGTGCCTGAGATTGTTGCGTGCTGCGCTGTGCTTCACAATCTCGCTCTAGTCAATGGGAACATCGTTGAGCCAGAGGATGAGGAAGACCATGATGACGGCCCCCCTGATCCCCACAACCTTGAAGCAAGGGTGGGAGAACAAGTGCGGGACAATCTGGCTGCTGCAGTGTCTGCTCCAAACATCCCTGTGCCGGCTCTCCATGAGCATGACTACCTTTAAAACATTAAGAAAGATAAAAATGTTTTAAAATTCATGTAGTCAGCATTCAGTTTCTTGACAAATGTCATTTTATAGGTTTACAATTACATGCAAATATTTGTTAGAGCTTTAAAACCTTTTGTAGTGTAGAGGGATAAACCAATGAACTGGTTAGAAGAAGATTGCTGGTCAATCAGCAAGGCTCTTTACTCCAGGTTTGTCCAGGGTCATTGTCCCTGTAAATAAATGGAGTTAATCACTTTCGATAAAAAATATGTCAAATGCATAAATGTGATTGATATTTGTAAAGCATTTTTTGAACCAGTCATGGGCATAAACGGTCAAAGCTGGTTAGTTTGTCAAGGAATTACTATAATGCAAAATGCATACATAAATTTACTACAATTCTGAAAGTCCATTGACTGATATTGTATTAAACCAAACAGTACAAACCTGACCAAAATCACCTTTTGTGTTCAGGAAAACAAAAAACAGAGGGATCAAACAACATCAAGGCGAGTAAATAATGACTATTGAATTATTACTATTATGATTTATTTGCTTGGGTTAAGTAACCCTTTAGTCACTATTTTACTGTGTAATTTGTGTAAACAGTCTCAAGTTCAGCTTTGGTCATGGAGGGCTATTATCCAGCAGAGTTTTTCCAACCCTAATTATACACCCCTGAATCAATTTAAACCAATTAATAACTGACTACTTGAAATTTACTGACAGGTGTGCTGGAACTTAACCCTCCATGACCTGCCTTTAAGATCCTTGCATGAACTCTGTAAACCTTTAAAAGTCATATAATACACTCCAGTAAAACCAGTGTTTTAAAGTGTTTTTTCTTCTTACATTACACCATACATTCACTAATTATTAATCAACGTTTCATAAATATTTAATTTATGAATTTGATTACAATCTTAAAGTATCACTAAATTTCTAGAAGTCTATAATGTACTGTGAATGCCTAGAACTAGTTTGTTTTATATACATATTATTGTACAAAATTCTTAGGCCACCATTTGTAGTTGTTGCACACTACTGTGTGTATATATATATCAGTACCGTATCTATATATAGATTCACATTTTTATTCACAAATTTAATTCACATCAACCCAAATGTGCAAAAGATCAGAAGATATTTTTTGTCAAATAATTTATTTTTTGGCGAGCATCTGAAGAACAGAAAGGAACCTTTCATCCCTTTCGTTGGTTTCTCTTTCTCTCCTTTCCTCTCTCTCGACTGCCTCCCGGTGCCATCTCTCTTCTCTTTCTCTTACGTCTCTTTCTTGTCTTTCCTCTCTCTCTCGTCTCTCCCGTTCTCTTCTGTCCTCCTTCTCCTCCATTTCTCTCCACAGCCTCTCCTCCCTCTCAGCTGCCTTCCGCTCTCTCTCCTCTTCTCGCTCCTCCATGTCCCGGATCAGCTCCTCCACATCTATAGCCCTTTTCCTAGCTCTTGCTGGCTCTGGCCTCACTGAGGATGAAGAGACCACAGCAGCATCCGGCCCACATGAGGCAACGAGGGCAGGAGGAGAGATGGAGGGTCTGCCCCCAATTGCCTCATCCATGGCAGTGTACCACTTCCAGGACGCTGCTGTGGGCTCTCCATCCTCAGTGCTCACCCCCGTCTGCGGACATTTCAGATCCTGCAAAAATGCACAAGCATGATACAAAAGCAGTCATTTTAACAGCACAATTTTTAATCATTTAATTTATGTATTAGAAGTAACAAAATGATCTTACTTTGTATTTTTGTTTCAGGTTTTCCCATTTTTTTTTAACAAACGCCGCCGTCACCCTGCCTTGCAGGCTCTGCTCCTCCACAAAAGATCTGCAGCAAGAGAGAAATCAAGAATGAAAAAGTTATATCTCTGTTTGAAAATACAATAATTGAAATGTACTGCAAATAAAGTATTCAATTGATTTTTAAATATTTCTGTATACTCACTCAAAGCCTTTGATGGCAGCATTACGCTTTCCGGTGAAGAGCGCTTCATGAGCCACTCTCCACCGGATAAGCAGATGTGTGTGCTCATCCGTCCCTGTAACATCCAGACAAGACTCACGTTACCTCTGTGATTTATGAGCTCAATACTACATTTACATGTTGAGGTGGTTGCTAATAAATAGCTTTTTATCCATCATAAATGTTCAACAATTTTTCAACAGTACTAATGGATAAATGAAATAGATTACTTATGTTTAGTTACTTTATGTAAAATGCATTAAACTAATAAAAACAGTGTTAACAACAGTGAATTCTCCTAAACAATAGTACACACACGTCACTCAGATGTCTATTTCATATCAGTTACACGTAGTAATCTTGCCAGATTTTGAATAAATATTTAGTAATGGTATTTCAGATGTATACGGTTTAAAATGTATGCAAATACAGTTTAAAGACGTATGTGTCCTTATGGAGCTCCTCTATCCAATAAAATGTGATTTACGGCAAAATCACAAATTTACCATATTATATAGCGTCTTTGCACCTTCAACAGTTCAACAATTTACTGTACAGAAAGTTAGTTCAACACATGCGATTTGGTTTGTATTTGTAATACTCACATTTGAAAACACTCTCGTCCACCCTTTCCGTCATGTTTGAGTATGAAATATCTACTTCTTCTTGTTCTTTTTTTTATCGTATCCTCTCGCGTGGCCTCCTGGGATAGATGAGTACAAGCTGAAAAGCACTCAAATGTCTGGGCGAAAGCAGGAGATCATCCGGGAACTTCTCGCCTACTCTTTTAGGAATACTGATGTTTCGAACGTACTGCTTCTTTCACGTACTGTTTTCGCCTACTATATAGTAGGAAAGTAGGCATATTGGAACGCACTATCGTCCAAATCTCGCAATAATTAGTATGTCAACCAGGTAATTCTCGCCTACTCTTTTATGAATACTGAGGATTCGAACGTACTTTTTTGCTCGCCTACTCTTTTTCCCATACTATATAGTAGGGAAGTATGCGGTTTGAAACGCAACCATCAACAGGTAAAGAACACGGAAACAATGAGAAGAGAGAAGATACTTCAACCTAAAAGTCCTACAAAAAAGACACCAAAATGGGATTGTGACAGCATTAATTCATGAGGAGTCACTTTTACGTCGGGAGAGAATTTTTTTAATATCCACATGCATATTTATTTCAGTGGTATTATTTTTAAATGGTAGTTTTCTATGTAACATCGGGGATGCAAAGCACATTAGTAAGGCCGCTGTTTGCAAAGTGGTAAGGAAAGTGTGCCTTGCTCTCATTCTCTTTCTGAGAGTTTTTGTGTTGTTTCCTGGGCACAAACCCATGAGATCCATCAAAGAGGAGTTTGAATATGTTGTTAATTTCTTTATTTTAAATGCAAAAAAATTCTCCCACAAGCAAAATTAGCTTAAAATCCTTTATGTTTTCCTTTTTTTCTTGTTGAATTTAACTTTCATTTAATCCCTCAGGCTTCTAAATATAAAAAAATTCATTTTTTATGTATTATGATGATTATTCAAAGATAATTAACATTGTCATTGTGCTTTTTTCCCCTGTGTATATACTCTCATACTATGATGTACGCAATCTCATGATATTTGTTTTATTTTTTTGTCTTTTTTTGTCTTTTTTTGTCATTATGATCGTTTATTGTTAAAGATACAACCATGGTTTATTTTCCTGATCTTGTATGTAACCATAAGTTCTGCAATATTAAAAAAAATTGATATGAGCGACAGATGTACTAACACATCATAGCATCGGTAACTCCACAACCTTACCTAGTGGCTGCGTTCCAAACCGCATACTCAATGAGTAGGTACTTAATTTCAATGAGTACTTACTTAACGAGCGCTAAAAGAGTAGGTACTTTATAGCCAAATCTTGTCGAGTATGAATGCGATCCGGACATCATCCGCCATGTTGACGCTATCATGTGATCTACGACGCGTTATCACAAGCGCAACAACTTAAAAGATGAACGACACTTTTAATTCATCTATCTGTAAATATCTTGATATTGATGAAACTTGCTCATTTTGTGGTATTGTTGAAGAAACAGCTGCCAATTTATTTTGTGAATACATTTAGGGTTGATTTAAGTTGTTATATTTTAAACCCTACTAATGTGACCCACAGTTCCTTATAACGATTTTTTTTAAGAAACCCCAAAATCGTCATCTCTTGAATATGTTGTTAATTCCTTTATTTTATACCCAAAACGTTTCTCCTTTAAGTGTTCCTCTTTTATTGATGAATTTACCTCTCGTTTCATCCCTCAGACTTATAACAACAAAACTATTTTTTAATGTATTATGAAGAACTATTTAAAGATATTTAGCCTTGTTATTGTTCTTTTTTCCTGTGTATAAATATCATATTATGATGTACACAAACCAATGATCTTTATGTTTTCTGTTTTGTCATTATGATTGTTCATTGTTAGATACTACTAGTATCTTTCCATTATCTTTATGTAATAAGTTTAAGTTTAAATTATATGAGCGACAGGTGCACTAACACTTCATAACATCAGTAACTCGACAGCACAACCTAGAACAGTTTTCCTCTGCGTTTGTAATGTCTGCACAAGGAGACGGGCCGCTGCTCGAAGATCTCCTTTGGAGAAAACTGTTGATTTATACTCGAAAAATGTAAGTATCGCTCCTTAAAAATGTATATTACCTCAGAATGAATTGCATTGTTAGCCCACCCAAAAACTTAAACAAAATAATATTAAATGCTAACCAATACTTAATTATATTACTTTTTTATATATACTAAAAATCTCATCCATGGCACCGTTTCCAGGATTCAGCTCTGAGCTCCTCGTCCTCAGTGCACACACCAGTCTGAATAAAAACATGTTTAGTTACTTTATAGATTTGTTTATTTACCTTATTTACAGCACATTTGTCTAATGTCAACTGTGTTGACAACAGTGAATTAACATTATCCTATAATAATGCCACACATACATCACTCAGATGTCTTTTTCATGTTGTGATGTGCTCATCTGCAATATGTCAATACTTACAATATTTTTCTTTCAGATGTAAATAGACATTTTAAATAAGCGTGTTTAAGATGTATATGGTAATGTAAATCCACTTTAGAGACGTTACGTGTGCTTAGAGCTCCCCTGTTAGCTAGCTATACAAAACATGTTTTTACAGCAAAATCACAGCTATACTATACTGTCTAACTACTTTACACCTTCAACAGTTAAAACGTTTACTCTATAGTAGTTTAACACATAAGGAACCGTGTTTCCTCGGGCCGGAAGCAGTAAGCCATCCGGGAACTCCTCCCCTACTCTTTTATGAATACTGATGTTTAGAACGTACTGCTTCCTTTACGTACTGTTTTCGCTTACTATATAGTAGGAAAGTAGGCATATTCGAACGCACTTAAGTCCGAATCTCGCGATAATTGGTACGTCACCCAGGTAATTCTCACCTTCTCTTTTGGATTCATACATACTTTTTCGCTCGCCTACTCTTTTTCCCATACTAAATAGTAGCGAAGTATGCGGCTTGGAATGCAGCCTCTGTGGTTTTCTTCTTCTTCTTCTTCTTCTTCTTCTGATTAATGGCAGATCATATCTTTACGATATATACCGCCACCTACTGGACTACTACACAGGAGTGTGTAAAAAGGACGTTGGCAGATGATACATCAAATCATCAAATCATTAACAAATAAAAAAAACAGTTAAACCTTAAACCTGTAACGCTGGTAATGTGGTGTGGTAGAAGCACGGGAAGGAGGCTGGATCCAAACGCAGTGTACAGGCTTTATTTAGACAAACTACAAACTTAGACAAAGACTCAGACTGGAATACGGGACTCAGAATCAGAAGTGACCAACGTTGACATCAAACATTCAACAACTCACAAAGACAGGGCAGGAACACAGGGCTTAAATAATCAAGGACAAACGAGCTAACAAGGGGGCGTCGAGAATAACGAGAAACACCTGGGAGAAGTAAAAGACAGGTCAGGGAATCACTGAACATGAAAAGACAAGAGGCCAGGGTGGAGCAAGACGAAGCGGAGGCCAGGGCGGAGCAAGAGGAAGCTGAGGCCAGGGCGGAGCAAGACGAAGCGGAGGCCAGGGCGGAGCAAGACGCAGCGGAGGCCAGGGCGGAGCAGGATGAGGCGAAGCCCAGGGCAGAGCAGGATGAGGCGAAGGCCAGGGTGGTGAAGCCCCTGCAGACGACCATGGCGGCGCAGCCTTCATGGTCTCCTCACCGGACCCTTGGCCCCCCCCAAAAAAATACTTGGGGAAATCCACGGGTTTAGGAAAGGCCTCCCGGAGCTCAAAGGGCGCAGGCAGGGCGAGGCACAGAGGCGGGGCTGGCAGGGCGAGAAGTCTGGGTACGCTCACTGGAGCCTGAGTAGCCGAGCGAGTCCTCCTTCTCCTTCTGCGACGGCGCTTCACTGGGCTTGACTCGGTAGACTCACTTGACTCACTTGACTCGGTAGACTCACTTGACTCACTTGACAATGCACTTGACTCACTTGACGATGCACTTGACTCACTTGACGATGCACTTGACTCACTGGACAATGCACTTGACGATGCACTTGATGTACTGAACGATGCACTCGACTCACTGGATTCACTTGAGTCGGCATTTGACTCACTGGATTCGGCAGGGGTCACATGAGGCGCAGACTCGGCGGGGTAGACGAGAAGTGCGGGCTCGTCTGGGCTCACGTGAAGCTCAGGTTCGTCAAGGCAGACGTTAAACTCAGGTCCGTCAAGGCTGACGGAAGCTCGGGTTCGTCAGGGCTGACGAGGAGCGCGGGCTCGGCTGGACTGTCGCGAGGTGCAGGCTCGTCAGGGCTCACGTGAAATGCATGCTCGTAGGGGCTCACGTGAAATGCATGCTCGTCGGGGCTCATGTGAAATGCATGCTCGTCGGGGCTCACGTGAAATGCATGCTCGTTGGGGCTCACGTGAAATGCATGCTCGTCGGGGCTAACGTGAAGCTCGGGTTCTTCGAGGCTGACGTGAAGCACCGGTTCGCGTACCTTTGGACGGACTGGCCCTCTTGCAATAACGTCGACAGGTATTCTCCCAGAGCCCGGTTGCTGACAACTGCTGGATCCCTTTCGTGGTGAGTTGTTCTGTAACACTGGTAATGTGGTGCGGTAGAAGCACGGGAAGGAGGCTGGATCCAAACGCAGTGTACAGGCTTTATTTAGACAAACTACAAACTTAGACAAAGACTCAGACTGGAATACAGGACTCAGAATCAGAAGTGACCAACGTTGACATCAAACATTCAACAACTCACAAAGAAAGGGCAGGAACACAGGGCTTAAATAATCAAGGACAAACGAGCTAACAAGGGGGCGTCGGGAATAACGAGAAACACCTGGGAGAAGTAAAAGACAGGTCAGGGAATCACTGAACATGAAAAAACAAGACACAAAACCCACATCATGACAAAACCAGTATTATTAAGATATATAATTTAATATTTGTTTCTTTGTCCCTGCATTCCTTGCTCCTGTAAAATATAATGAATATCATTTTCTGCATCAGCGTCTTTCCATTTCTGTCTGAGTTTGTCAAATTTCTGACATTTAAATAACACATGTGTTAAATAACACATCCTAAAAGACTTTATATTCAAAGCATATGCCATTACTTTTACCTATTAAGGATAAAGTGGAATTAAGGCCTGTGTGGCCCAACCTCAATCTGGTTATCATACCTTCTTCGTGCCAATTAAGACCCAATGAGGTGATTCTTTTCCCTCCAACACAGTTCTGGTCAAGTCAAGTCAAGTCATCCTCATTTATATAGCGCTTTTAACAATGTAGATTGTTTCAAAGCAGCTTTACAGAGATAAACATATAATTGAAGGTAACAGAGATTGGTTTGGTTTTTTAGTGGTTCTTGAAAAATGTTTTTTCCAGCTAAAGTTAGTTTTTTATTGATTCACTTCCGTCTAAATGATCATTTGTTATTAAATTAGGGGCCGCTAAGACGACACCGTTCTCTCTAAACAGACTTTAAACGTGAACCTGTGATAGACGGTGATGGCATTCACATGCGTATTAAGAATTGATTCTATAGTTATGTGCGTTTGAATATATGTGCATAGGTTTGTAATTCCTTACAAACCATGCCTAAACAAACTGCTTGTCTTGTCTATAAATTTTTATGCAGAATTTTATTTTATCTTATCACTTCGGGTAGGTACGCGAACCGAAAAATTCCACAACGCTTTATCTGTAGAGTGGTATAGGGATCCTCCATAGGGAGAGGCTAGTTGGCACTTCAGCACTGCATTGTCATCGGGTCCAGGCGAAAGTCCTTCGTCAGATCTGGAAACGGCCTGGATCCGGCAGGCTGCGGGAACAAAGACACTAAAATTAGCGTAGATGCCATTCTTCTTATGATGTAACGAGTACATCAGGATTAAAGGGAAGTGTTCCCAGTTCCGGCTGACCTAATCTAAGCAGCCTAATATTGAATTATAGAAGTCTATAGAGTGTTATGTGAATGCTAGGTCAAAGAGATGTGTTTTTAGTCTAGCTTTGAACTGACAGACTGTGTCTGCTTCCCGGACAATGTTAGGAAGACTGTTCCAGAGTTTTGGTGCTAAATAGGAAAAGGATCTACCGCCAGCAGTCGATTTAGATATTCTAGGTATTATCAACTGGCCGAAGTTTTGAGATCGCAATAGACGTGCAGGACTATAATGCGTTAAGAGCTCGCTTAAGTACTGGGGAGCTAAACCATTTAGTGCTTTGTAAGTAATCAGCAATATTTTAAAATGTATACGATGTTTAAAAGGAAACCAATACAGAACCGGGCTAATATGGTCGTACTTCCTGGTTCTGGTAAGAACTGTAGCGGCTGCGTTTTGAACTAGCTGTAGTTTGTTTATTAAGCGTGCAGGGCAACCATCCAGTAGAGCATTACAATAATCTAGCCTTGATGTCATGAACGCATGAACTAGTTGTTCCGCATTTGTCAATGAGAGCATATGACGTAATTTAGATATATTTTTAAGATGGAAAAATGCGGTTTTACAGACACTAGACACGTGACTTTCAAATGAAAGATTGGTATCAAAGAACACACACACACACACCCAGGTTCCTAACTAACGACGAAGACTTAATGCAATTCCACTAATGCCAACTTAGTTTTGTAGTCTATTTAAGAGATTGTTGTGGTCAATGGTGTCAAATGCAGCACTAAGATCAAGTAACACTAATAGAGAGATGGAACCACGATCGGATGATAAGAGCGAATCATTTGTGAGAGCTGTCTCAGTGCTATGGTGCGGTCTAAATCCTGACTGGAAATCCTCACAGACACCATTTCTTTTAAGAAAGGAACACAGTTGTGAGGATACTGCCTTTTCTAGTATCTTTGACAGAAAAGGTAGATTTGAGATCGGCCTGTAATTGACTAATTCAGTAGGATCAAGTTGCGTTTTTTTAACAAGCGGTTTAATCATAGCCAGCTTAAAGGTTTTTGGTACGTATCCTAGAGACAAAGACGAATTAATGATGTTCAGAAGAGGATCTATGACTTCTGGAAGCATCTTTTTCAGTAGTTTAGTCGGTATAGGGTCTAACATACATGTTGTCGATTTAGATGAATTAACGAGTTTGCAAAATTCTTCCTCTCCTATGGCAACAAATGAATCAAATATTACCTCAGGGAGACTATAATGCACTCCCTGATGCGATACTGTAGTAGACGGTTGCATAGTTATAATTTTGTCCCTAATATTATCAATCTTATAAGTGAAGTTCATAAAGTCATTACTGCTGTGTTTCTTGGAAACTTCTGGGCTTGAAGCTTTCTTTTTCGTTAATGTAGCCACTTTTTCAAATATTTGTTTTCTTTTTATTTTATTTTGATAGGGTTGAAAAATAAGCAGATCTAGCAGCTTTTAAAGCCTCTCTGTGAGCAATCGAGCTCTCCTTCCATGAAATCCGAAATACCTCTTGTTTTGTTTTCTTCCAGTTGCGCTCCATTTTTCTGGCTGCTCTCTTAAGGGCCCGGGTGTGCTCGTTGTACCACGGCGTTGGACTATTTTCTTTAATCTTCTTTAAGCACAACGGAGCAACTGTGTCTAAAGTGCTGGAAAGGAGAGAGTTAAAAGTTTCTGTTGCAATATCAAGTTCTTCTAAGCTATCTGGGATGCTGAGATGATGAAACTGATTAGGAAGATTATTGATAAAGCAATCTTTAGTGGCAGAAGTGATAGGTATAACATACTTGTAACACGGAGTCGGCTTTGCAGCCTTGGCTAAATGTAATTTACATGAGACTAGATAATGATCTGAGATGTCGTCGCTCTGCTGCAGAATTTCAACAGCATCAACATTGATTCCATGTGATAATATTAGATCTAGAGTATGATTACGACAATGAGTAGGTCCTGACACGTGTTGTCTAACTCCAATAGAGTTAAGAATGTCTTTTAATGCCAATCCCATTGCATCTTTTCCATTATCTACATGTATATTAAAATCACCAACAATTAGGACTTTATCTGCAGTCAATACTAATTCTGATAGAAAGTCAGCAAATTCTTTGATAAAATCTTTATGGTCCCCTGGTGGCCTGTAGACAGTTGCCAGCAGAATTCTCAAAGTTGATTTACCGTTTACATTATATATTTTTACATTAAGCACCAACACTTCAAAAGAAGTATATTTAAAACTAGATTTTTTTGTGGTTTTGAAAATATTACTATAAATTACAGCAACACCTCCCCCTTTGCCTTTCAGGCGAGGTTCATGTTTATAACAGTAATCATGGTGGGTGGACTCATTTAAAGTAATGTAATCGTCTGGTTTTAGCCAGGTTTCTGTCATACACAGCACATCTAGGTTATAATCTGAAATCATATCATTAACTATGAGCGCTTTTGAAGTAAGGGATCGAATATTCAGCAACCCAAGCTTTATCGTTTGCTCATCTGTATTATATCTATTTTTTATTTGTTGAATATCAATTACATTTTTAACCTTAGATCGGTTTGGACGTTTTTTGGATTTCCAAATTCGGGGAACAGACATAGTCTCTATATGATGAAATCTAGGTGAAAGAGGCTCTATGTGATGGGATTTATCTGACCTTGGTGAAGCGAGGCCGCTAGCAGACGGTCGGTTTAGCCAGTTTGTCTGCTTCCTGACCTGATCCCCAGATTGTCATGTTTTGTCTCTAAGACTATGAGCCAAATTACTAGAGAGAAGAGCAGCACCATCCCAGGAGGGATGAATACCATCTCTTTTCAACAGGTCAGGTTTGCCCCAAAAACTTTTCCAATTGTCTATGAATTCTATATTATTTTGCGGACACCACATAGACAGCCAGCCATTGAAGGATGACAATCTGCTAACTATCTCATCACTCCTTCGAACAGGAAGGGGGCCAGAGCAAATTACAGTGCCTGACATCGTACTTGCGAGTTCAAACACCTCTTTAATATTAATTTTGGTGATCTCCGACTGGCGGAGTCGAACATCATTAGTGCCGACGTGAATAACAATCTTAGAGAATTTACGATTAGCATTACCAAGCACTTTTAAATTTGCTTTGATGTCAGGCGCTCTGGCTCCCGGCAAACATGTGACTATGTTGGCTGGTGTCCCTATTTTCACGTTCCGTGTAATAGAATCGCCAATTACCAGGGCACAATCAACAGAATTCTCAGTGGGTGTTTCACTGAGTGGGGCAAATCGATTTGTTATGGTAATCGGAACAGAAGAGTGTTTTTTTGATCCGCGACTAGAGCGATCCCTCACCGTCACCCATTTGCCTTGCTGCACAGGCAATAATTCAGCTTGAACCGAATCATGTAAAGAGTTCACTATGCTAGGCGCATCCAAAATAGAATCGAAAGCTCTAGCACACTTACTATCCTCAATTAAAGTTTGGATGAATGTTTCTAATTCTGAAATCTTCTCCGTCAGCCTGACTGTTTCCTTGCATTTATCACATATAAACCCTATATTGCCGACGGGGAAGGCTATGCTAAACATGTAACATGAAGTGCAGGGGACAATAACAGGACAAGACATTACTCACCGTGTTTGTTGACTGATTCTTACTCACCTGGGCTTTTTATGAACTCAGAGGCGCGGGCGCGCGAGAGAAAAACAAATAAATAACTGAGTGCACGGGTGGCGCTTTAACAGGCTGGCGAGTTACTAGCGTATTGTGCTAACAATAACGGAAGCTAGCGATGTCAGGTTAATCTGAGATGTTGTCTAAGCTGTATTTAGTAGTATAAACAACTAGAAATGGTAGTAAATGATGGTTCAAAACAGAAAGAAATACAAAGCTAATACGAGGCTTAGACGGAGCTTACAGCCTTGAAGCAAACAAAACACAGCAGGCAGCTAGGCAGACAGGAGCAATCGATCAGGATCAGGAACAGGTTCCTATGATAATGTCTGGCATTACTCTCTAACTCCCATTCATCTTGCCACCTTAGTATAATCTGTGATTTAACTAAAGCTTTAGCATCTCCTTTACCCAATGGAATGTGAATTTGTACTTGGTCTAATTCCAGAGCTTTTTTAGCTAACTTATCTGCAATTTCATTGCCATCAATTCCATAATGGCCTGGAATCCAACAGAACTGTACCACTAATCCAAGGCTTATAAGATTTAAAAGAAGATGCTTTACTTCTAAATACCAAATCTTCACGTATTGCATTATCTGTTATAAAACTTTGTAATACTGCCATAGAGTCAGTACATATAACAGATCTCAGAGGTTTAGTCTCTTCAACCCACCTAAGGGCAGTAATCCAGCTCTCCAGCTATTGTGTTGTTTTTGTTCGTTTGTCCTGTGTTTAGTCATTATTTTCCTATCAGTTTCACCAAAGACGAACTACTGGACATTAGGAAACACAGACCAGAAAACTTCTATACAGTTTTTGACTATTCAGACGTTTTGCTGGACATTCTCGTCGGAGGTGCAGCATTGTTGTTCAAAGGCGCGGTCAGACGAGAACGCGGGAAGCGTGCCGGCGCGCTGGTTAAACTCCGCGAGCGCGGCCTGCGCACTGCACTCCCCAGCATTCATCTTGCGAACCTCCAATCCCTTCCTAACAAAATGGACGAACTACTTCTGCTCACAAGGATTAACAAGGATTTTTCTAACTCTGCTGCTCTGTGCTTCACTGAAACCTGGCTGAGTGAAGCCATACCGGACAACGCAATACATCTGCCGGGCTTCCAGCTGTTCCGAGCGGATCGCATCGCGGAGCTAACGGGGAAAACGAGAGGTGGTGGATTGTGTTTCTACATTAACGAAAATTGGTGTTCAGATGTAACAACACTGAACAAGATGTGCTCTCCTAACTTAGAGACCCATTTCATTAATTGCAAACCTTTCTACTCGCCACGGGAGTTTTCCTCTTTCATTCTCGTGAATATTTACATCCCTCCAGACGCGTGCGTGAGCGCGGCGCTACAACAGCTGGCTGAAGAAATATCTGAAACGGAACAAAGGCACCCGGACTCTTTTCTAATAATTATTGGGGATTTTAACAAAGCAAATCTTTCCCGTGAACTACCAAAATACAGACAGCACGTTACATGTCCCACCAGAGACAGTAATATACTGGACCACTGTTACACCACAATAAGGAATGCGTATCACTCCGTTTCACGAGCAGCTTTAGGACTCTCTGATCACTGTTTGGTTCATCTTATTCCGACCTACAGGCAGAAACTGAAATCAGCTAAACCTGTGTTAAGGACTGTTAAAAGATGGACTAATGAAGCAGAGCAGGATCTACAGGCCTGCTTTGATTGCACTGATTGGACTGTTTTTGAAGCTGCTACCACCGATCTGGATGAGCTCACAGATACTGTAACATCATATATAAGTTTCTGTGAGGATACATGCATTCCTACCAGGACATTCTTATCATTTACTAATGATAAACCATGGTTTACTGGGAAACTCAAACACCTTCGTCATGCCAAAGAGGATGCTTACAGAAGTGGGGATAAAATCTTGTATAACCAGGCCAGAAACAGACTGACAAAGGAGATCAGAGTTGCTAAAAGGAACTACTCTGAAAAACTGAAAAACCAGTTTTCAGCCAACGACCCATCATCAGTCTGGAATGGCCTGAGGAACATCACCAACTACAAGTCACCATCCCCCCGATCTGTGGACAATCAACACCTGGCTGACGATTTAAATTCATTTTACTGCAGGTTTGAAAAGCCCTCATTCACACCACACACCGGCTCAGACCTGCACTTCACACATTCACCATCTCCTCCTGCACTCCCATTACTCCCCCCTCCTGCCATCCAACCTGAGCTTAAGGTCTGTGTGGAGGACGTGAGCCGAGTCTTCAAAAAACAGAAGACTAGGAAAGCCTCAGGCCCAGACGGCATCTCATCTGCTTGTTTAAAAGCCTGCGCTGACCAACTGGCCCCGGTCTTCACACAGATCTTCAATAGATCACTGGAGCAGTGTGAAGTTCCCTGCTGCTTCAAACGCTCCACTATCATTCCTGTCCCCAAAAAACCCAAAATCACTGGACTTAATGACTACAGACCTGTCGCTCTCACGTCTCTGGTCATGAAATCGTTTGAAAGACTGGTGTTGGCCCACCTGAAGGACATCACTGGACCCCTGCTGGATCCCTTTCAGTTTGCTTACAGAGCAAACAGGTCTGTGGATGATGCAGTCAACATGGGACTGCATTATATCCTGCAACATCTCGACAGACCAGGGACTTATGCAAGGATCCTCTTTGTGGACTTCAGTTCGGCCTTCAATACCATCATGCCTGGTCTTCTCACAGCCAAACTGACCCAGCTCTCCATACCATCCTCGATCTGTCAGTGGATCACCAGCTTCCTGACGGACCGGCAGCAGCGAGTGAGACTGGGGAAACACACATCCAGGACTCTCACCACCAGCACTGGCGCCCCTCAAGGGTGCGTCCTCTCCCCACTGTTCTTCTCCCTGTACACTAATGACTGCACTTCTAAAGACCCCATTGTCAAGCTCCTGAAATTTGCCGACGACACCACAGTCATCGGTCTCATCCGGAACGGTGACGAGTCTGCTTACAGACTGGAGTTTGAACAGCTGGCTGTCTGGTGCAGTTACAACAACCTTGAGCTGAACACGCTCAAAACAGTCGAGATGATCGTGGACTTCAGGAGGAACAGCTCAGCACTCCCCCCACTCACCATCATGAACAGCACTGTGGAAGCAGTGGAGTCATTCAGGTTCCTGGGCACTAACATCTCTCAGGACCTGAAGTGGGACAATCACATTGACTCCATTGTGAAAAAAGCCCAGCAGAGACTGTACTTCCTTCGCCAGCTGAGGAAGTTCAACTTGCCACAGGAGCTGCTGATTCAGTTCTACTCAGCCGTCATTGAGTCTGTCTTATGCACATCCATCACTGTCTGGTTTGGTTCAGCTACCAAACTAGACATCAGGAGACTACAACGGACAGTCCGGACTGCGGAGAGGATCATTGGTGCCCCCCTGCCAAATCTCCAGGACCTGTACTCTTCCAGAGTGAGGAAGAGAGCAGGTAAAATCATCACAGACTCCACTCACCCTGGACACCTCCTGTTTGAACTGTTACCGTCAAGACGGAGACTCAGATCACTGGCCACAAGAACATCTCGGCACAGGAACAGTTTCTTCCCACAGGCCATTTCCCTTCTGAACAGTTAACACACCTCCCCAGGGATACGCCTTTAAGTGCAATACTCCCACTGTTAAGTGCAATATCCTACAACTCAGGTGATACTTATATGTAGATTTATTTATTTATAATATTCAAAACACTGTAAATCCAACTGTGATACTTTTATTCTCATATATTTATATTTTTATTCTTTATTCTTATAATTTGTAGTATTATGTTTCATGTTTCTTGTTGTATTTGTATAGTCCACTGGAAGCCTCAGCACCAAAACAAATTCCTTGTGTGTGCAAGCACACTTGGCAATAAAGCTCTTTCTATATCTATATTTCTATTTCTATATAATTATTGTAGTCATCTCTATTGAATATACTGATAAATGGTCACTCACTCTATACCCATATCTTTTTCCAAATTCTGGAATATAAATTCCAATACCACAATGACCCTTGGGTTCTTTAGAGCCATCTGTAAATATTTTCAAATATCCATAATATGAAGTATTTAAATAACTTAAGCAGGCTTCCATAAAACTTTGCTTAGTGTGATGCTCACCTTTTCCCGCTAATAAATCACTATTTACCTCTGGAACAGGAAGCAGCCATGGAGGAACACTACTTAAAGCTAATGCTGGGCCATACTTCAACTCTTTTAATGTCTTACAAGCTGAGCAATACATTATACAGCCATAATCAATAGTTGATCTTATCAATGCTTTATATACAGTATGTTCATCAGAGACAGCCTGTCAGCTCCCCAATTATGCCCAGTGACCATTCTCATAAGGTTAATTACCTTTTTACACTTTGTTTCAACATATTCAATGTGATATTTCCATGTAAGTTTGGCATCTAACCATATTCCTAGGTACTTCAATTTTTCACTTCTTTCAAGTTGCTGATTATAAAGCATAATTTTATAAGTTTCAGGGACTTTTTTCCTAGTAAAATAAACAACCTGTGACTTTGAGATAGAAAATTTAAAACCCCAATCAATTCCCCACTGTTCAAGTACATGAATGTCCTTTTGTGTCATGAATCAGCCTCCTTTCTCTCTATGCCCTTATTATTTACCCACGCACACACGCCCAGCTGTTTCTCATTATCTCAGCCTTCGCGCTGCATACACTGACTGTAGAGATCCACTTTCGCGACACGTCTGAAGCGCGGTGTCGCACGCCTCTCCACATTTGTAAGTTGATGGGCGTTCCTCAAGTTTACCGCTATGGGCGTGGTTTTGACCCAGCGGCCAGTCTAGAACAAAGGCCTCTCGAGAGACTACTTCTATTGGATAGACGCATCGCTTTGACGGATTCATTTGCATAAAGATGGGCATCGGCCAGCTTTTTGACGCGCAGCATTTTTCCAAATGAAGCGCCGCCTTCCCGGGATGCTTTGCGGGCGCGTTAAAGTCGCGTGACGTCACCCATAGGAATAAAGCGGAGTGCGGCGCGACTGAAGTTTCGCACGGACAAGTGGATCAGTACCGTTAGTCGCTCCCATTCATGGTTTTCCCCTTTCTCTCTTCTTGCAGCTGTTTCCCATAGTAATTAGCACTTACACTGATCCTGTCTCACCTGTGCTCGCTTCCTCTCTAATTTACTCGGCTACTTCAAGTCACTGTTTTCTCTGCTTCCTTGTCAGTTTATTGTTGTACGTTGAGCTTTCGCTTTGTCTCTTCGTTTGCAAGACCTACCAGTATTTTCTCTCACGAGATATACAGCGTCTTGTCCTGTCCTGTCCTGTCCTGTCCTGTCCTGTCCTGTCCTGTCGAGGTGTATATGATTTGTTTGGAGATTCATCATTGTTCTCTACCCAGTTCACCTGCTGTCTGAGGATTTCCCGCTAGCCTGCCACCTGTGAGTTTCCTGCACTGGGCTCGGGAAGAGTTTTCAGTTGCTGCTCGTCTCCTTGCCGGCGCTCAACCAACTATTGACTTGCACAGCTTTTTTTGTTGTTGCTTTGAACAGATCTGCGTCTTTCGACAGCTGTTTCTAGTTACAGAGAAATAAACTCTATTCCTGCATTACCTCTGCTTTTGGGTCCTCTGTTCAAGCCGTGACATTTTGAATCTTATCATTAACATATGAAAAGTTACGTCCTCTTCTTCAAATGACAGCATCATCTGCATATAGTAGACCTTCGTTACTATCTCCCAGTTTTTCATATATGTCATTAATCATTATGTTGAACAAGATAGGACTGATAACACTCCCCTGAGGAATTCCATTTTCAACAATAAACTCATCAGATACTACATCACCCACTTTGACCCTGATGGAACGTTGAGAGAGAAAGTCAAGTATATAATTATACATTTTCCCATTAATTCTCAATTTTCCTAATTTAATCAACAAACCTTCTCTCCACATAGTATCATAGGCTTTCTCAATATCCAGGAAAACTGCCGCCATTACTTCTTTCATTATTAAAGACTTTTCAATTTCATTGCATACTTTAACCAGAGCATCAGTTGTTGACTTACACCTCCTAAATCCAGTTTGATACCCTTTAATTGGATTTATGTATTCTAGAAAATAATTTAAACGTCCAACTATAATTTTTTCCATTAATTTTCCAAAATGTGAAGTGAGTGCAATAGGCCTATAGTTTCCTGGGTCACTTGAGTCTTTACCTGGTTTAGGAAATAATAATAATAATAATAATAAACTTTATTTTATAGAGCGCCTTTAAAAGCAGCTTCTCAAAGCGTTGTACATAAAATCACAATCTACCGGAAAAGACAAATAAAAGTTAATAAAAACAAAAGCAGCAACATTAATAATAAAAAATAGCTGTAAAGCGATCACGAAGAGACATCAGCAGTCAAATGCAAGTTTAAAAAAATGTGTCTTGAGAAGAGCTTTAAAAATGCCAAGAGTCTGTGGAAGAATTCTTGCCCATTTCCACATGCTTGGTTATTTACCTTCATTCCATACTTTGTTAAACAGCTTAAGAACTTTCTCCAATATATTATCAGGTAATTTCCTAAACATAGCATAACACAGGTTGTCCGTCCCTGACGCAGAGTATGCAGTATTACTCAATGCCCTTTTAAGTTCTGACATTAATTTCAGCATCCATAATAGACACATTTGACTCATTGGTATTTAAGATATTCCTATTTATTTTCAATACTTCTTCTTTCCTTTTCATATACCGCTCCTCCAGGTGGCTACCCTTGTGTATGTCTGCAAAAGCTCTAGCAAGCATATTGGCTTTTTGCATATCTGAGATTGCATGGGTCCCATCTTTAATTAAGACAGAAACCTGAGGAGGCTTAAATTTGCCTATCATCTTCTTAATCATCATCCATACTTTATTTAAAGTCGTCTCTCTTCCTATTGTTGAGCAAAACTGTCTCCATGAATCTCTCTTAGCCTCTTTAATAACCTTCCTGGCTAATGCCTTCGTCCTTTGGTAGTTAATAAGATTGTCCATTGTTAATGTTCTACGCAGATTCTTAAAAGCTCTATTCCTGTCCTTGATAGCCTCAGAACACTTATCATTCCACCATGGAACATTGGTTTGCTGCTTTTGGTTTTGACTAACAGGAACGCTTTGGCTGGCAGCAACCAATATAAAAGAACTGACAATACTATTCATTTCATCAACTGTCTGATCATTATTAATTGATATACTTTCCCCATTTCCACAGCTTTCTACAAATTTCTCCCAACCTGCTTTTTTAAAATTCCATCTTTGGGGCACATAACTCTGTTCAATCATAAATTCAATATCAACTGCACATGTTATTGGGAAGTGATCACTACCTGTGCTTGTGCTTTGATCTAGTTCCCATTCACATATACTGGCAATTTTCCTATCAACTAGAGTTAAATCTATAGGCTCGATTGCTGTTCCTGATCCTGATCGATTGCTCGTGTCTGCCTAGCTGCCTGCTGTGTTTTGTTTGCTTCGAGGCTGTAAGCTCCGTCTAAGCCTCGTATTAGCTTTGTATTTCTTTCTGTTTCGAACCATCATTTACTACCATTTCTAGTTGTTTATACTACTAAATACAGCTTAGACAACATCCCAGATTAACCTGACATCGCTAGCTTCCGTTATTGTTAGAACAACACGCTAGTAACTCGCTAGCCTGTTAACGCGCCACCCGTGCGCTCAGTTATTTATTTATTTATTTTTTCTCTCGCGCGCCCGCGCGTCGGAGTTCATAAAAAGCCCAGGTGAGTAAGAATCAGTCAACAAACACGGTGAGTAATGTCTTGTCCTGTTATTGTCACCTGCACTTCATGTTACATGTTTAGCATAGCCTTCCCCGTCGGCAATATAGGGTTTATATGTGATAAATGCAAGGAGACAGTCAGGCTGACGGAGAATATTTCAGAATTAGAAACACGCATCCAAACTTTAATTGAGGATAGTAAGTGTGCTAGAGCTTTAGATTCTACTTTGGATGCGCCTAGCATAGTGAACTCTTTACATGATTCGGTTCTGGCTGAATTATTGCCTGTGCAGCCAGGCAGATGGGTGACAGTGAGGGGTCGCTCTAGTCACGGATCAAAAAACTACTCTTCCGTTCCGATTACCACAACAAATCGATTTGCCCCACTCAGTGAAACACCCACTGAGAATTCTGTTGATTGTGCCCTGGTAATTGGCGATTCTATTGCACGGAACGTGAAAATAGGGACACCAGCCAACATAGTCACATGTTTGCCGGGAGCCAGAGCGCCTGACATCAAAGCAAATTTAAAAGTGCTTGGTAATGCTAATCGTAAATTCTCTAAGATTGTTATTCACGTCGGCACTAATGATGTTCGACTCCGCCAGTCGGAGATCACCAAAATTAATATTAAAGAGGTGTTTGAACTCGCAAGTACGATGTCAGGCACTGTAATTTGCTCTGGCCCCCTTCCTGTTCGAAGGAGTGATGAGATAGTTAGCAGATTGTCATCACTCAATGGCTGGCTGTCTAAGTGGTGTCCGCAAAATAATATAGAATTCATAGACAATTGGAAAGGTTTTTGGGGCAAACCTGACCTGTTGAAAAGAGATGGTATTCATCCCTCCTGGGATGGTGCTGCTCTTCTCTCTAGTAATTTGGCTCATAGTCTTAGAGACAAAACATGACAATCTGGGGATCAGGTCAGGAAGCAGACAAACTGGCTAAACCGACCGTCTGCTAGCGGTCTCGCGTCACCAAGGTCAGATAAATCCCATCACATAGAGCCTCTTTCACCTAGATATCATCATATAGAGACTGTGTCTGTTCCCCGAATTTGGAAATCCAAAAAACGTCCAAACCGATCTAAGGTTAAAAATGTAATTGATATTCAACAAATAAAAAATAGATATAATACAGATGAGCAAACGATAAAGCTTGGGTTGCTGAATATTCGATCCCTTACTTCAAAAGCACTCATAGTTAATGATATGATTTCAGATTATAACCTAGATGTGCTGTGTATGACAGAAACCTGGCTAAAACCAGACGATTACATTACTTTAAATGAGTCCACCCCGCATGATTACTGTTATAAACATGAACCTCGCCTGAAAGGCAAAGGGGGAGGTGTCGCTGTAATTTATAGTAATATTTTCAAAACCACTAAAAAATCTAGTTTAAAATATACTTCTTTTGAAGTGTTGGTGCTTAATGTAAAAATATATAATGTAAACGATAAATCAAGTTTGAGAATTCTGCTGGCAACTGTCTACAGGCCACCAGGGCACCATAAAGATTTTATCAAAGAATTTGCTGACTTTCTATCAGAATTAGTATTGACTGCAGATAAAGTCCTAATTGTTGGTGATTTTAATATACATGTAGATCATGGAAAAGATGCAATGGGATTGGCATTTAAAGACATTCTTAACTCTATTGGAGTTAGACAACACGTGTCACGACCTACTCATTGTCGTAATCATACTCTAGATCTAATATTATCACATGGAATCAATGTTGATGCTGTTGAAATTCTGCAGCAGAGCGACGACATCTCAGATCATTATCTAGTCTCATGTAAATTACATTTAGCCAAGGCTGCAAAGCCAACTCCGTGTTACAAGTATGTTATACCTATCACTTCTGCCACTAAAGATTGCTATATCAATAATCTTCCTAATCAGTTTCATCGTCTCAGCATCCCAGATAGCTTAGAAGAACTTGATATTGCAACAGAAACTTTTAACTCTCTCCTTTCCAGCACTTTAGAAACAGTTTCTCCATTGCGATTAAAGAAGATTAAAGAAAATAGTCCAACACCGTGGTACAACGAGCACACCCGGGCCCTTCAGAGAGCAGCCAGAAAAATGGAGCGCAACTGGAAGAAAACAAAACTAGAGGTATTTCGGATTTCATGGAAGGAGAGCTCGATTGCTTACAGAGAGGCTTTAAAAGCTGCTAGATCTGCTTATTTTTCAACCCTATTAGAAGAAAATAAACATAATCCAAGGTATTTATTTGAAAGAGTGGCTACACTAACGAAAAAGAAAGCTTCAAGCCCATAAGTTTCCAAGAAACACAGCAGTAATGAATTTATGAACTTCTTCACTTATAAGATTGATAATATTAGGGACAAAATTATAACTATGCAACCGTCTACTACAGCATCGCATCAGGGAGTGCATTATAGTCTCCCCGAGGTAAAATTTGATTCATTTGTTGCCATAGGAGAGGAAGAATTTTGCAAACTCGTTAATTCATCTAAATCGACAACATGTATGTTAGACCCTATACCGACTAAACTACTGAAAGAGATGCTTCCAGAAGTCATAGATCCTCTTCTTAACATCATTAATTCATCTTTGTCTCTAGGATACGTACCAAAAACCTTTAAGCTGGCTATGATTAAACCGCTTGTTAAAAAAACGCAACTCGATCCTACAGAATTAGTCAATTACAGGCCGATCTCAAATCTACCTTTTCTGTCAAAGATACTAGAAAAGGCAGTATCCTCACAACTGTGTTCCTTTCTTAAAAGAAATGGTATCTGCGAGGATTTCCAGTCAGGATTTAGACCGCACCATAGCACTGAGACAGCTCTCATTAAAGTCACAAATGATTTGCTCTTATCATCCGATCGTGGTTGTATCTCTCTATTAGTGTTACTTGATCTTATGAGTCGTTTCCACTGAGCGGTATGGTACGGTACAGTTCGGTACGGTACGCAATTATTTGCGTTTCCACTGTCAAAAGTTGTGAATGGTACCAAAAAGCCGAACCGTACCGTACCACTTTTTGGGTACCCTTCCGTTGGGGTACCTAGCACAGTGGTACGGTACTAAAGGGTGGAGCTAGACTCACTGCAAAACGCTGATTGGTTGACAGAGATCGTCACTTGCGCGAGGGGAATGGCAACATAAGAAGCGCCATTTTTTAATATACAGTTGGAATATAATACTACGGTTATTCTTTCACGAAATGTAGTTTTAAGAGTTTTTGAGGCGAGAATGTAGTTGTTTAAAGCTCAAATCTGCGGTTTATTTATAATGATTTATGATAATTTGATCCATTCTAGGCGATCACCGGGCGCTCGGCGCTCATGTTCCCCACCTGGAACAGCCTTTCCTCGGCTAGTCGTTCTGACGTTTGCCGCTGACTCTGTAGCAGCTAGTGGTAATTCGTCTTGTGTATATCTAACGGGTGATCTTTGGTCTCGTGAATCGATAATTCGTTCCCTGGCCAATCGTTTTGGCTGAGGGCTAAGTGAAGTTTCATATATTTAGGCTATAACTTTTCCGTTGTAAAGTTAACGTTAGACTAGCGCTGAATTTGTATATTTGACTGAATTGTTTGCTTTATTTCTTATTGTATAGCTTCTTGTAACGTTACCTTTTACTTATACTTTTATAATGGCTATTATTGATAGAACTGGAATTTAACAAAAAGAGATAGGGTTGAGTTTTGTCATTTTTTATTACAAGATTATCACTGTAATGTTGTTTATTGCAACATTTGTACAAATGCATATATTGCCTGGAATATGTTTAGTATTTTTTTAAATTTAAACGAAAAGATGCAGGGTTGTGTTTTATATTTCGTTTTGTTATAAATAGGCTAACGTTAAACATGTATATAATCAGGTCTATACATTGCCTGAACCACATTTGTGTGCCTATAATGTTTAAAATTTATTTAATGAAAACGAAAAGAGGCAGAGTGGTGTTTTATAACATATTTCGTTTTATTGTTGCCTAAAATGTACATGCAGAACGCGCTGTTCCATTTGGAGAATTACCGGACTCGCGTCCTCAGGAGTCCTTCTGCTGAGAACTTTACATACTTGGTATTGAGAAATGCCTAATGTCGGCGCTTGTCTTCTTGTGACAAACATGACGAGAAGCAAGGACAAGATCTGCTGTATGCCATCCATTGGTGTTTACTCTGTCGCTTTCTTCTTCGCGCGAAAATCACGTTGATCGCTTCTTTCCGGCAAACACCACGCCTATCAAGTAGGGTACTGTTGGCGGTGGAAACGCTAGCTGGATCATGGTTTACTGACCCGACCCGACCCGAACCGTACTGTACCGTACCGTACTGCTCAGTGGAAACGAGCCATTAGTGCTGCATTTGACACCATTGACCACAACATTCTCTTAAATAGACTAGAAAACTATGTTGGCATTAGTGGAATTGCATTAGCATGGTTTAAATCATATTTATCTGACCGCTATCAGTTTGTAGCAGTAAATGAAGAGATGTCTTATCGATCACAAGTTCAGTATGGCGTACCACAAGGCTCAGTACTAGGACCGTTGCTGTTCACTCTCTACATGCTACCTTTAGGAGATATCATTAGGAAACATGGAATTAGCTTTCACTGATTTGCTGATGATACTCAGCTCTATATTTCTTCCAAACCTAACGAAACTCACCAATTCACAGAATTATCGGAATGCATAGTTGATATTAAAAATTGGATGACTAGCAATTTCCTACTACTAAATTCTGAAAAAACAGAGATTCTAATTATTGGACAAAAAACGTCCACACGTAATAACCTAGAATACCGTCTAACACTTGATGGCTGCTCTGTTAAGTCTTCGCCGTCAGTTAGGAACCTGGGTGTGCTCTTTGATACCAATCTTTCATTTGAAAGTCATGTGTCTAGTGTCTGTAAAACCGCATTTTTCCATCTTAAAAATATATCTAAATTACGTCATATGCTCTAATTGACAAATGCGGAACAACTAGTTCCTGCGTTCATGACATCAAGGCTAGATTATTGTAATGCTCTACTGGGTGGTTGCCCTGCACGCTTAATAAACAAACTACAGCTAGTCCAAAACGCAGCCGCTAGAGTTCTTACCAGAACCAGGAAGTACGACCATATTAGCCCGGTTCTGTCAACACTGCATTGGCTCCCTATTAAACATCGTATAAATTTAAAAATATTGCTGATTACTTACAAAGCACTAAATGGTTTAGCTCCCCAGTACTCGAGCGAGCTCTTAACGCATTATAGTCCTTCACGTCTATTGCGATCTCAAAACTCCGGCCAGTTGATAATACCTAGAATATATAAATCGACTGCTGGCGGTAGATCCTTTTCCTATTTAGCACCAAAACTTTGGAACAATCTTCCTAACATTGTCCGGGAAGCAGACACAGTCTGTCAGTTCAAAGCTAGACTAAAAACACATCTCTTTGACCTAGCATTCACATAACACTCTATAGACTATAATTTATAATTTAATCTCTATAATTTAATATTAGGCTGCTTAGATTAGGTCAGCCGGAACTGGGAACCCTTCCCTCAAATCCTGATGTACTCGTTACATCATAAGAAGAATGGCATCTACGCTAATTTTAGTGTCTTTGTTTATCCCGAGGTTTTCCCGCAGCCTGCCGGATCCAGGCTGTTTCCAGATCTGACGAAGGACTTTCGCCTGGACCCGATGACAGTGCAGTGCTGAAGTGCCAACTAGCCTCTCCCTATGGAGGATCCCTATACCACTCTACAGATAAAGCGTTGTGGAATTTTTCGGTTCGCGTTTCTACCCAAAGTGATAAGATAAAATAAAAATTCTGCATCAAAATTTATAGACAAGTAGTTGGTTTAGGCATGGTTTGTAAGGAATTATAAACCTGCGCACATATATTCAAACGCACATAACTATCGAATCAATTCTTAATGCGCATGTGAACGCCATCAGCGTCTATCACAGGTTCACGTTTAAAGTCTGTTTAGAGAGAACGGTGTCGTCTTAGCGGCCCCTAATTTAATAACAAACTATCATTTAGACGGAAGTGAATCAATCAAAACTAACTTTAGCTGGAAAAAACATTTTTCAAGAGCCACTATAAAACCAAACCAATCTCTGTTACCTTAAATTATATCTTTATCTCTGTAAAGCTGCTTTGAAACAATCTACATTGTTAAAAGCGCTATATAAATGAGGATGACTTGACTTGACTATACAAGAAGTTTCATTTTTATAAACATTAATTCTAGTACCATAACCATTATTTATACACACTAACATTCTATCATTCATCATTTCTTCCACTGCCTCACCATTCAAATCTGTCCGTTTACTACCCCATTGTTACGGCGTCTAGTGAGATCCCCAGTACTCAGTCGCGAGCGCCTTCCCCTGAATACTAATTATGCATCCTTGGCGCTCTGATCACCTTCCACCTGTCAGCAATTTACTCTGAGTTCAAGCATATATCTAGCTTGTTATCTCGGCGTCCTTTGCGAAGTATTGTCTCACTCCCGTGTCACTTGTCTGAGCGTCATCTGGAAAAAAAACCCCGTTACTCTGTTATATTGAACCTTTGCTTAACCTTACTTTCTGATTGTGTGCAGCCTGCCTTGTGAACTCTGCCTGTGACCTGACACTGATACTCGCCGCCAGCCCTGAACTCTGCCTGTGACCAGACTCTGATACTCGCCGCCCGCCCTGATCTTCTGCCTGTCTCTGAGCTGCATGCTTGCTGCCAGTCCCGAACTCTCGCCTGGTTTACGTCGATTCAGCCTGCTGCCTTTACTGCTGTTTTGTGTTCCTTTATCTCTACTTTCTCATTATTAATAAATTGTTGCGCATGGATCTGTCTCCGCCTCCTGAGTCTCAACACCCATAAACTGTTGTGAGCATTGAAGTCCCCACAGCGAATCTCTCTGTGGCTTCTCTTAACAATACTTTTCAATAACTCACTATTTAATGCTTTACATGGATTATAATAATTAATGATAGTAAAATTACCACTACCTTTATTAAATATTTCAGTTACCACACATTCATGGTCCTTGGAATTAATAGACCTATACGGTATTCCTAATTTAATAAATGTCATACACCCTCCTCCTCTGCCTTTTTCACTATCACATCTAATACCATTATATCCTTTCAATACAAAATCAAGGTGTGGTTTTAACCATGTTTCTTGAATGCATATGACCTCAGATTTTTCTTTCAGATTGTGTATATATCTCTTAAATTCTTGACCATTTGTTATTAGACTTCTGGCATTCCATTGAAGAATGAAAAATACCATAAGGCTTTTAATCACTATTTTGACCCTCATATTTACAATTCAGTATCTCTTGAATTTTACTAGCTTGTGAGCTAAATCCTAAAAAGTAATTTGCAATATCCACAATTGATTTTACCTTATTACTTCCCTGATGAGGTTCAGTTGCTTTACTGATCACTGCGCAAATGAAGGCAAGGAAGTCATTTTTCTTGACCAACATTATTTCTTCTGACATTTTCTTTTTGAATTCACAGTATTCTGACTGTTGAGAGTTATGTTTAGGCCTACTGACCTGTTGGACTCTCTCGTTAGGATGGCTCCTGTGGTTTACTCTGCTTATTGGGTTGCTAGCATTTGTTTCCTGAGCTTGCTCTGGTGTATACTGGGGAACAATTAGGCTAGCACCTTTCTTTTCCATTTCAATTTTCTTAACCGCCTCAGCATAGGAAACTTTATGAATCATTTTGCATTTCTGGACTTCTTTTGCCTCTTTGTGCTTCTCAAAACCTCCATAAGCTGCACTATGATTGCCACCACAATTACAACATTTTAATACAATTGATCTTGTTCACATTCGCCATACTTATGTTCTCCTCCACATTTCACACATCTAATTTTTCCTCGACATTGGCTAGCAGCATGACAATACCGTTGGCAATTAAAACATCTTAACGGCGGCGGGATATATTCTCTCACTGAGTATGACATGTATCCCATTTGAACCCTGCTGGGTAGTTCTTTCTTGAAGCCTAATAAAATAGACAGGCTTTCTATTTTATCTTTACCTTTTATCAACCGCTTAGCTTCACTTAAATCATAATCTTTTAAACTTTCCATGATCTCCTCTATTGAAACTGAAATTGGGATTCCAGATATTACTCCTCTGACCTTAGATGCTGCACCCGGAATATGTGACGTTACCTTGAGTTTGTTGAGTGTGGTTTTCTTGAGAATATTACTTTGTTGTTCACTGGAATTTGCAAAGATCAGAATTCTCCCATTACCCATGAAACGTGCGTGATTAATCTTGCCTATTTCCTTCTCTATTGCTTTCGTGAAATGTATTGGATGTAAATCTGGTCCTCCCTTTTGATCAAACACCAAAATAACTTTCCAAACATCAACCTGAGGCCTCAAGGCCCTGTTACCATCTGTTTGGTCTTTTTCGCCATAACTATTGATTCTATGGAATCCCCTTCACTCTATGATCTTTGTCGTACATTCTGCGTGTTGCCATTGACAACCTCATCCCAAAACATTTTACCTTCATCAAGCATGTTATCTAGGTTTAACGACATAAAAGATCCACCAGATGTCTCAGCCATTGTCCAAATTACATTCACTGTGAGTAGTTTATTTGATTTTACCGTCGTCGTTCAAATTTTCCACCCCGAGCTTGAGTCAACAACACACTCCATCTAAGATGACCCGAAAGTCCTCACCCCAAACAAGTCCAGTGATCCAGCCTTAACCTAGGGTGCTTCTCAATATCCCTCCTCGTCTCCTCGCTCCTCTGTCCTCCATCCTATGACCCGGAAACCGATCGAGCTCAGCCATCTTGAAGGACATCTCAATTCTCTAATTGCACCGCGAGGAGTCGAGGATCGAGGAGTGAGGAGGCTTTCAGAGGAGTCATGAGCGAGGATACATGAGTGTATCCTTTACGGAAGTGTTTTATTGACTAAACGTGACACACATATACATTCTCCTCCCCCTTCACATCGGTCACAATAATTTTAATTTATTCTTTACCCTTGCAGTTTATATAAACCACACATCTCACATATTTCAACAGGGTATCTTGCTTTATTATTATTCATAATGAATTTCTTAAATAAACAAACTTCAACAACATAAGGGCAGATGCTTTGAACGCTGCTGATGACGCTATGAAGTGACGCTCGAGTGATCAAGTATTCCAATGTATAAAAAAAGCTTTCATTCGATTCCTCCATCCTCATTTTCTTTCCTTGCGTCCTTCCCTCAAAACCTACAGGGGGTGGAGCTGAGACGCTAGGAAAGGAAGCGAGGAAAGGAAACGAGGATGCACAAATAAGAAATGAGAAGCACCCCTAGTGTGGTTTTCCTCAGCATTTGCACTGTTTGTAGGTGTCACGGATACACCAGCTTCAGCGCCAGACTTCTACACTCCGCCCACTCGTTCAGCCTCACCCGAATTCTAATCATTCGCACCTGTCATCACCACCTGTCTGCAATCTGCACTCACTTCACCCACACCTTAAAAGCCAAACCAGTTCACCCTCACAGTTGTCTGGTCTCGTTGATTCCTACGACTACCTGACTCTCAACCTTTGATTTCTTCAAACCTGCTACTTCTTACCTGTTGTGATACTTACCCATCTGCGATACTTACCCGTCTGCTCTCAAAGTTCCAGTCATCTTCTCCAGTCCGGTCCATCTGCAGCCTGTCTTCCATCTGCCTTCCTCAGCTTCATATCCACCCTGCATCAGATAAGAGACTCAGTCAACCTTAACGCTTCTGTCAACTTCCATATCAAACTTCAAACCAGCTACTCACCTGCCGTATCTGTTCCTGAGTGCCTTAAAATAAACCTCTTGTTTACTTTACCTGTTTGTGTCGTTCTGATTTGTGACAGTAGGAGACATTAAACCACTTGTTAAAAAAATGCAACTTGATCCTACAGAATTAGTCAATAACAGGCCGATCTCGAATCTGCCTTTTCTGTCAAAGATATTAGAAAAGGCAGTATCCTCACAACTATGTTCCTTTCTTGAAGGAAATTTTACATTTACATTTATTCATTTAGCTGAAGCTTTTATCCAAAGCGACTTCCAATTGCTATATTGTCAGAGGTCGCACGCCTCTGGAGCAACTAGGGATTAAGTGTCTTGCTCAGGGACACATTGGTGTCTCACAGTGGATTCGAACCCGGGTCTCTAACACCAAAGGCATGTGTCTTATCCATTGCGCCATCACCACCCCAAATGATATCTGCGAGGATTTTCAGTCTGGATTTAGACCGTATCATAGCACTGAGACAGCTCTCATTAGAGTCACAAATGATTTGCTCTTATCATCTGATCGTGGTTCCATCTCTCTATTAGTGTTACTTGATCTTAGTGCTGCATTTGACACCATTGACCACAACATTCTATTAAATAGACTAGGAAACTAGGTTGGCATTAGTGGAATTGCACTAGCATGGTTTAAATCATACTTATCTGACCATTATCAGTTTGTAGCAGTAAATGAAGAGATGTCTTATCGATCACAAGTTCAGTATGGCGTACCACAAGGCTCAGTACTCGCACCGCTGCTGTTCACTCTGTACATGTTACTCTTAGGAGATATCATTAGGAAACATGGAATTAGCTTTCACTGTTATGCTGATGATACTCAGCTCTATATTTCCTCAAAACCTAATGAAACTTACCAATTCACAAAATTAACCGAATGCATAGCTGATATAAAAAATTGGATGACTAGTAATTTCCTACTACTAAATTCTGAAAAAACAGAGATTCTAATTATTGGATAAAAACTTCCAAATGTAATAACCTAGAATATTGTTTAACACTTGATGGCTGCTCTGTTAAGTCTCCGTCGTCAGTTAGGAACCTGTGTGTGCTCTTTGATACCAATCTTTCATTTGAAAGTCACGTGTCTAGTATCTGTAAAAGCGCATTTTTCCATCTTAAAAATATATCTAAATTACGTCATATGCTCTCATTGACAAATGCGGAACAACTAGTTCATGCGTTTGTGACATCAAGGCTAGATTATTGTAATGCTCTACTGGGTGGTTGCCCTGCACGCTTAATAAACAAACTACAGCTGGTCCAAAACGCAGCCGCTAGAGTTCTTACCAGAACCAGGAAGTACGACCATATTAGCCCGGTTCTGTCAACACTGCATTGGATCCCTATCAAACATCGTATACATTTTAAAATATTGCTGATTACTTACAAAGCACTAAATGGTTTAGCTCCCCAGTACTTGAGCGAGCTCTTAACGCATTATAGTCCTTCACTACTTATCCCTATCGCCTAACGATTACAGCCCCATTGACTCCCTTTGCCAATGCATTGATGAAGTAAACAATTGGATGTGCCAAAACTTTCTTCAGTTAAACAAAGACAAAACTGAAGTAATTGCGTTTGGAAACAAAGATGAAGTTCTCAAGGTGAACGCATACCTTCAGTCTAGGGGTCAAACAACTAAAAATCAAGTCAGGAATCTGGGTGTGTCTCTGGAGTCAGACCTTAGTTTCAGTAGTCATGTCAAAGCAATAACTAAATCAGCATATTATCACCTGAAAAATATTGCAAGAATTAGATGCTTTGTTTCCAGTCAAGACTCAGAGAAACTTGTGCATGCTTTCATCACCAGTAGGGTGGATTATTGTAATGGACTTGTCACTGGCCTTCCCAAAAAGACCATAAGACAGTTGCAGCTCATACAGAACGCTGCTGCTAGGATTCTGAGCAGAACCAGAAAATATGAACACATCACACCAGTCCTCAGGTCTTTACACTGGCTGCCAGTTACATTTAGGATTGATTTTAAAGTATTATTACTGGTATATAAATCATTCAATGGCCTAGGACCTCAATACATTGCAGATATGCTCAGTGAATATAAACCCAACAGATCACTCAGATCATTAGGATCACATCGGCTAGAAATACCAAGGGTTCACTCTAAGCATGGCGAGTCTGCTTTTAGCTACTATGCCAGCCGCAGCTGGAACCAGCTTCCAGAAGAGATCAGATGTGCTCCTACAGTAGTCACATTCAAATCCAGACTCAAAACACTTCCGTTTAACTGTGCATTTACTGAATGAGCACTGTGCCACTGTTCGTCCGACTGTTTGCACTGTATTTTATTTTATGTTTTAATTATTCTGATTTCTGTATTTTATCTTTTATTCTAAACTGTTTTAATTATTCTGATTTCTTTTGATTATTTTAATTTCTTCTATGTAAAGCACTTTGAATTACCATTGTGTATGAAATGTGCTATATAAATAAACTTGCCTTGCCTTGCCTTCACGTCTATTGCGATCTCAAAATTCTGGCCAGTTGATAATACCTAGAATATCTAAATCGACTGCTGGCGGTAGATCCTTTTCCTACTTGGCACCAAAACTTTGGAACAACTTTGGAAGCAGACACAGTCTGTCAGTTCAAATCTAGACTAAAAACACATCTCTTTGGCTTAGCATACACATAACACATTATAGACTTCTATAATTCAATGTTAGGCTGCATAGTTTAGATCAGCCGGAACCAGGAACACTTCCCATAAATCCTGATGTACTTTGTACATCATAAGAAGGATGGCGTATAATCTAATATTAGTCTCTCTGTTTATCCCGAGGTTTACCGCAAACCGCCGGATCCAGGCCATATCCAGATCTGATGAAGGACCATCACATGGACACGACGACAACGCATCCCTGAAGTGCCAGCCTCATCAACACTGTGAAGGCCTCATGGACACCTCAACAAACTCGTCTCCATACCGGCGTGATGACTCCGACCCCTAACCAGATGAACTGGATAAATATTGTGAAAGTTCTGATCCAATCTGACTTCTGAGCTATTATGCCCCTAAATCATAATCATACACTGTTCGTTTGTTGGCCAAAGGAGGACTGCCCCCTCAAAGCTGCTTTGAAACAATTTGTATTGTAAAAGCGCTATATCGTCGAAGATCTCGCCTTTGGAGAAGACTGTTGATTTTATACTTGAAAAATGTAAGTATCACTACTTAAAAAGTGAGATTACCCTAGAATGAATTGCATTGCTAGCCCACCCCAACACTAACACACAATAATAATAATAATGATAAATGCTGACTAACACTTAATTATATTTATTTTTTCCTGAAAATGATACATTTTAGTAAAACAAACTAAAAGTATATATTTTTTGTCATATGACATAGATATACATGAAAACACACTAGACAAATTCAGCCAATGTGAATACATCTCAATTTTCAATCAAGCAATGAATTAATGCGTAAATGAATTAAATAATTAAATACAGACAATAGGAAATTAATCAATCAGTGAATAAATAAATATAACCATCACAATAAACAAATGCATTTACAAGACAACAACACATCACCACATAACCAATGCGCTGTGAGGATAATAAAATATTACATAGAAGCTTACTCCTCCTCATTGAAAATTGTCTAAAACATTTAGGTCGATTACAATGAATTATAGGCATACAATTATATTAACAGTCTATAATATGTCCGAAAACTGCAATAATTAGTCATCAATGAAAATTAAAAACAGCTTTATTTCAAAAACGTTGTTTAACAAATTAATAAAAGAGGCAAAGAGGCACGGTGTCGCTACATCGCTGGTGGCTTGGAAGTCGTGGGTAATATATGGTTAATCCATTTTACAACACGAAGTGGAGGTGAGCAACAGTAATTTGTAGCTAGTTTGAACTACAGAACTTAAAGATCTCCCTCTTTTCGTTTTTTTTTTTTGCTGCAGATGCAATGGTAAGCCTAAAGTTGTTTTCGTGCAGGCGCAGTGAGGGAAAAAACACAGAGTTTAGAACAATCGGTTCGTAGCTCTGCTTCAACTCTGCGATATACATGAATATCAGATGATGTCACCAACGTCTCCTCACTGACGTCACTCAATTCTAAAACTTGTCTTCGCCATCTTGAGTACCTGATTCGGCAAGATCGATACGTCAGTCGCAAAGGAACTAGAGCTTATTCTCTGGCCGAGCCCGAACTTGCGGGCCGATATTTCCCGTCACTATCCTCGGGCCGGGCCCTTGATCTAGAGATGTGCACTCCCAATGCAAAAGAGTGCGGCGCGGGACTAGATTTGATGGCGAGTGCGAGCGCCAATGCACTCTCTGTGTGTGTGCGCGTTGCAGGGAGAATAACACGATTCGCGGGACTCCCGCAAACTAGAAATATCTATGAATAAAACATATAAAAACTAATACATTTTTGCAGAAAAGCAACAAGAACTAAAACAAAATAGAAACGATTTACAGGCCAGAGTTTCCTTTTAAAACACGTTTGCAGCGTTGAGCGATGTAGCCAATCACAGACATACGTGTTGATTTCTTGAACGCAAAGGCCAATCAGAAGCATTTAAGATAGACTCCCCTCACCGCTCAAAACCTCTATACTCAAAACTGACTTTTTGTTCAGAGCTCTGTATGCTGACAAATCCTCAAATTGTAACAAACAAAGTGTATATATTATGAAAGATTCATTGTGCAGTCAGCTTAATTGATATTAACAGAGATGCGAGATCGCGATTAACTGATGTCAGCTTTTTAGGAATTATTAAGGGAGCGCACTTTGCGCGCATTCAGTCGAAATCCTTCAATCATATCTTGCCCAACCATACACGCAGCTGCTTGCTTTTATGTTATAACAGTGGTTTGTGTGTGCAAACTCTCTGTGCAGTGTTCATGTTGTCTGTGGTGAGTGGATGTAAATGATAATGATCTTACGCTAGCTTAGGGGTGTGCGATATCTCGATTTATGATCGTGGATTAAAATATATCCACCATCTGCTTTTGAAGAAATGTCGTAGTATCGTATTCTATCAGTTGCAGTTCTGGCGCCTCCATCTCAGCATAGGCTACAGCGCGACGTATATTCACATCAAATGTTAACGCAAAGGAACGGGACAATGCAGTTCACATAAGTTCATTATTTGCATGTGCTAACAAGTATTTCACGTGTTGATGCGCGGTTCTAACGAGCGCTTTTCTGAGCACGTACACCCGAAGCGCCCGCGCACTAAGCCTGTCTAACAACAGCGACAGTTTACTGAACGAAGTTATCTTTCTAGTCTTATTGCGCGAATACTGTCAAATACACACAGGGTTTACATAAACAAAGTTGGTTATGTATAAAGTTAAACAAACAGAGAAAATCTGCTTCCTAGCTAATGCCGTCAGTATTGTAGACAGTACTCGGCAGGTACTCAAGATGGCGGCAGTCAACTGGAAAAAGAGCGGATGATGTAAGAGGTCATGGGACTGATATTCATGTATAGTCACGAGGAGCGACCAAAATTTCTGACATGCCAGAAATTCATCCGACCATCTGATTGCCGGTCGGGAGAGGTTAATCGCCTCTCGCTTCTCCCTGTGCACTGCACAAAGACTGCAGAAACACTACACGTACACTGCACAAAGACTGCACAAACACTACACATACACTGCACAAACACTACACGTACACTGCACAAAGACTGCACGTACACTGCACAAAGACTGCACAAACACTACACAAACACTACACGTACACTGCACAAAGACTGCACGTACACTGCACAAAGACTGCACGTACACTGCACAAACACTGCACAAACACTACACGTACACTGCACAAAGACTGCACAAACACTACACGTACACTGCACAAAGACTGCACAAAAACTACACGTACACTGCACAAACACTACACGTACACTGCACAAACACTACACGTACTCTGCACAAACACTACACGTACACTGCACAAAGACTGCACAAACACTACACGTACACTACACGTACACTACACGTACACTACACGTACACTACACGTACACTACACGTACACTGCACAAAGACTACACGTACACTGCACAAACACTACACGTACACTGCACAAACACTACACGTACACTGCACAAACACTACACGTACTCTGCACAAACACTACACGTACACTGCACAAACACTACACGTACACTGCACAAACACTGCACGTACACTACACATACACTGCACAAACACTGCACAAACACTGCACGTACACTGCACAAACACTACACGTACACTGCACAAACACTACACGTACACTGCACAAACACTGCACGTACACTGCACATACACTGCACAAACACTGCACAAACACTACACGTACACTGCACAAACACTACACATACACTGCACAAACACTACACGTACACTGCACGTACACTGCACATACACTGCACAAACACTACACGTACACTGCACAAACACTACACGTACACTGCACAAACACTACACGTACACTGCACAAACACTACACGTACACTGCACAAACACTACACGTACTCTGCACAAACACTACACGTACACTGCACAAACACTACACGTACACTGCACAAACACTGCACGTACACTGCACAAACACTGCACAAACACTACACATACACTGCACGTACACTGCACAAACACTACACATACACTGCACAAACACTGCACGTACACTGCACGTACACTGCACAAACACTACACATACACTGCACAAACACTGCACGTACACTGCACAAACACTACACATACACTGCACAAACACTGCACGTACACTGCACAAACACTACACATACACTGCACAAACACTGCACGTACACTGCACAAACACTACACATACACTGCACAAACACTACACGTACACTGCACAAACACTGCACGTACACTGCACATACACTGCACAAACACTGCACAAACACTACACGTACACTGCACAAACACTACACATACACTGCACAAACACTACACGTACACTGCACGTACACTGCACATACACTGCACAAACACTACACGTACACTGCACAAACACTACACGTACACTGCACAAACACTACACGTACACTGCACAAACACTACACGTACTCTGCACAAACACTACACGTACACTGCACAAACACTACACGTACACTGCACAAACACTGCACGTACACTGCACAAACACTGCACAAACACTACACATACACTGCACGTACACTGCACAAACACTACACATACACTGCACAAACACTGCACGTACACTGCACGTACACTGCACAAACACTACACATACACTGCACAAACACTGCACGTACACTGCACAAACACTACACATACACTGCACAAACACTGCACGTACACTGCACAAACACTACACATACACTGCACAAACACTACACATACACTGCACAAACACTACACATACACTGCACAAACACTGCACGTACACTGCACAAACATCGCACGACAAATGACAAAGCTGAAAAACGACCCGACCCGAAAAAGAGTCGCACGGTCAGAATTCGGCTCAAGATCGGACAGTGCATGCCCGCCTTAAGTGGTTCAGTGCTTCATCAAAGCTTCATTTGCCCATCACTAGTAAATACTAATTTTTTCTTGACGAAACAATGCTGTTTGTTTTTCCTTCTGTGCTGCTGATTGCCTGATTATTGACTCCTGCTACCCATTTACTGATAGCCAACTAACACTTCTCTCATTGGCTCCTCCAGGGAGGATACCAGTTATAAAAGCCATCAAAAAGGCACAGAGAGGGAGAGAGACTGAGACATTTCTCTCTTCACTGCCACGGGAACCTTTTCTGCAGCCCCAGACTATTGCTGAGGTTATTTTGTGTTAACCAACTGATAGTGCTGGGCAGATCGAGGCTTCCTGAAAAATGAAACAGTTGAAGCAAATGTGCCATATTGTGTCGAGGCTTCGAAACAATCCGACACCCGTTTCAACAGTGACACCTAGTGGTCACTTGCAGGTGTTGATCTGAAACAACCTTGACAACGAGCCATTAAAAAATTTGTTGTTTTTTTATTATTGTATTTTTCTCATATGTGAAGCTTGTAACTTGTGTGCATAATGTTATTTTGGTGATTAAAAATGAATATTAATAAAATAAATCAAGCCACAATGTCTCACTTTTTTATAGATTTTTATTCAAAAATATTAATTTCTCTGCTGTGGAAGGACTTAGCCTACTTCTTTTTTTACAGATAATTTCTCCAGCCTTTGATAAAATCCTCTCACAAGGGACACTTGTTGCATGCAAAGATCTTTTTTAGCAAGGACATACAAATGAGGAAAGATTACTGCTCTCTCTTTCCAGTAAGTTAGGGGATCATGATTTCTGGGCAAAAACGCATCGTTCAGGTATTTTTTCACTTCCACTGTGGCATCAGCTGTAGCATTGTGTATCATCTGGGTATCACATATACGATTATCAAAAAGTTCCCATTAACTGTCCTGTGTTTCTACTGGTGTTGATGTTAATGATGATGATGGGCCTGATGTTGACATTTGTGGTTCTGAATGAAAATGAAAACAGCAATTAGTACCAAATCCTAAACTGACGGCATATATGAAGTATAAATTACATGAATCAGATTACATAACATAACACAGACTGAAACTGCTCAGCAGGAGTTGTGTTTGAACGCATCAGCGAAGCTCTCTCCAGTGTGATGTGCTTCTCAGCGCCTGGGCTTTGGGTCCAGCGGTGCAGCCAGTGCCGAGTCTCTGAGATTCTCATACCCTCCACATCTGGAGTCAGACCTTCTTGCAGATGTGAGCCTATGAGCCAAAACAGGAGAAAACCATATTAATTATAATGATGACAACAACAATATGACAGTTACACTCAGTGCTTTAAGTGGGCCGGTACGCGCCGGTACTCAGTACCGCCACTTCCAAATATAGCTCTTGAGCGTACCGCCACCTCTCCGTGCGCCCAGAGCGTGCTTTTAGCGTACTGGTACGCTCATTTGCACATCTGTTTTAATCCTTTGGCTGCGCTGTCGCTTTTCAGAGCGCCCTTCACAATGCACGGCACGCTTCCTAATTCGTCCCACCGAGAGCCTAGACTACATTACCCATACACCCTTGAGTTTTACAAGTGAAAAGAGCATGCGTCGCTTTTGCCGCTGTCAGTAGCTACGTTTACATGGACACAATCGGAATGAAATCAATACGATTGATGAATCTGAACAAGGTGTTTACATGAATGATAAAGTAATCAGGTTGATGTGCGCGTTTATATGTCACAAGTTTCAAATCGGATCTGATTTTTTGACATGCACTAACTGCACGAATATACAGAGTTTCCCGTTGTTCGCGCATAAATATTCTCCTCTATTGGTTCTTTATTTGTTTTAAACAGCAGACGTAATATTAATTCGTCTCTGGTCATAATTTAGAGCATATTAACCGTTTTGCCGTGCTGATCACGCAGTAAAAATGCTCCTCCCCGCGGCCAAAACCAGGCGTCTGTGGATGAGAATCCACAACAAGGACTGGTGGGACGTTGTCCTGCTTCACTTCACAGACGCGCGAGTAAAATGAGAATTTTAGAATGACGGGAATTTTATTAATATGACACTTTATTCAACAGGAAAAACAGCTCGTTCCGCGCGTTATACTCATTATGTTTATTTAACGTCATTGCACATGTGCAGTCCTTTCAGTTTCGGTTTTCAATCAAGTGTTTACATGTTCTCTCCATCGGATTACATAAGGGATAAACCAACCCTTTCAATCCGATCGAAATGTCATTCGGATCGAGCTCAATCGGATCGATTAAGGTGTTTACATGAGGGTTTTTTAGTCCGATTTAGTCCGGTTATTATGTTATTATGTTTTATAATTTGTTTTATGTACATTTTGTTCAAAATGTTTTCAATACCCTTTTGCACATTTTATTTATGTTCAGTAGCTCTTTCTAGCTCAAGCAAATCCACAATTAAATTATTTTTTATAAGGTCGTCTGTTGACTGCTGTATATAAAACCCCTTCAAGAGACAACAAGCTGTTGTAACCTCAGGGGAGGAGGGGAGTCAGCAAAAAAATAATAATAATAATAATATTAATAATAGAGTACCGGCACCTCTTTTGGGCCACTTAGAGCACTGGTTACACTGTTAACAAATTTCTTGTATTTTTACAGTACAGTACTGGCAGCAAGGTTGCCAGCAAGTTACTGTATTTTGATTTACAGTACACATAAACAGTACTGTACTGTATTTTTACTGTATTTTGTAATTTTTGTCTACTTCTGCTGTAATTAATTATACGGTATTGTACAGTAATATCTATATTGATACAGTATTGCAAAATATTATAATTTTCAAATTACTAATAATGATACTTTAAATAATATGTAGTCATTACAGTATATAAATCTATAGGTAATAAGAGTATAATGCAACTTCAGAATAAGCAAACAAGACAATCCAAACAATGTTCTTGTCAAAAATGTTTTTTATTCATAAATTACACTATTAAAACCATTTAAGAACATTGCATGTCCAGTACACCAGCAGTTTACAGGTATAAACAGCTTTTAAAGGGATAGTTAAAGGATTAGTTCACCTCAAAATGAAAATTTCCTAATAATTTATTCACCCCAATGCCATCCAAGATATCCATGTCTTTCTTTCCTCAGTGGAAGAGAAAGGAATTTTTTTGAGGAAAACATTTCTGGATTTTTCTTAGAATAATGGACTTCAATGACAACCAGCGTTCTGAAGTCCAAATCAATGCAGTTTCAAAGGTCTTTGAAGTGCTTCAACAGTCTGTGCACGATCAGCTGAGGAGGAGGGGCTTATCTAGCGAAACCATAGGTCATTTTCAAGAAAAAATATATATATATATACTTTTTAACTACAATTGTTCGGATTGAGCTGATCTGCAAAGCGCCAGGAACTACGTCATCATGTTGAAAGGTGACGCTCGATGTCGCCGGCGGAAGTACCGCCCCACTCGACCGTGCGAAGTGCGAAGGAGGATAGTTTGTTTTGTTTTGGTTGCTTTGTAAACAGTGGGGCGGTACTTCCGCCGGCACCGGCGATATTGAGCCTGACCTTTCAACATGGTGACGTCCCGGCGCGTTGCAGATCAGCTCAATCCGAACAATTGTAGTTAAAAAATATATATATTTTTTTTCTTGTTATATTATTCATATTATAAAAGTAAAAATGAACTTACCAAATTTCCAGATATCTGCAGAGTAAGATCTCCATCCAGTGAGTGACCGCCGCAGTTGTGCTCTGACGTCAGTCAGGCGGCGCTCGCTCTCTGTTTACAGCAACCCTGTATTATTGCCTGGCATATTACAGCCAGGTTACAGCAACACTAAAATGTACTGTAAAATGTTCCCGCTCAAACAAAAATGCCACGAATGCAATGCAAATTATGGTATTTTACTGTAATATAGAAATGCAGTATTGTACTGTAGGTTTTTACAGTCCTGTGCTGCTAAATCTACAGCGACAGTTATCAGTGTATGGACAATTACATGGGTAGTATGGTCATTGTGGCCAACATAATTGTACAGTTGATTCCTGCGTTGCTTGTCCTTTTTTCTGTGCAAGCGTGTACAGTGGTATAAGCTTTGAAGCAGACACTCTCTGTTCCTCTGACATCTCTGTTGTTGCTAGTTTGAATGGTTGCAGTTGTAGTTGAGGTTATTCCCCACTAAACCATTAGCGAGGCTTTAGCCTCCATGAGATGCTGGGCTGTGTGGGTTTGGTAAAACCTCCTTACACCCAGTACAACAGTTGCCTACTGTAAAACTGTAAAATTAGCCTACTGGTTCATTATTTGGAAACCTTCCTAAACAAGGGTATGTTATGAACGTTTATGAGAAAGATAAAATGGAATGTAGAACTACAACAATTAGGAAAACTAAAATGATGTCTTGGCTGTAGATTGGGTACTCATATGTAGACCTATAAAATGTATATTCACAAAATATTATATTATATTGACAACATATTATATTATATTCACAGTGAAGCTGTTTTTAACATGATTGGCTTGTGATTGGGACGTAAGGTTGTAGGGCTTAGGTTGATACAGGCCTATGGACTTTCTAAATAGTGTCCCAACGGTTTGTTATTATATTTCAATTATAATTATATTTCTAACAGTACATACCTTGCTTAGATGGCCCAGCAGTGTCAGTAGCAGGACTAGTACAGGGGAACGCTGCCATCCTCTGCATAATGGCAGGATGAGTTCTCCTCAAACTACGCATCATGGATGATGTATTGTTGCAGTTTAGGAGAGCTGCCGATCACAATACATCTCACTTTACTTGGGGTTTCCCAATGGAATCTATCTATCTATCTATCTATATATCTATCTTAATCTATCTATGTATCTATCTATCTATCTATCTATCTATCTATATATCTATCTTAATCTATCTATGTATCTATCTATCTATCTATCTATCTATCTATCTATCTATATATCTATATATCTATCTTAATCTATCTATATATCTATCTTAATCTATCTATGTATCTATCTTAATCTATCTATCTATCTATCTATATATCTATATATCTATATATCTATATATCTATATATCTATATATCTATCTTAATCTATCTATCTATCTTAATCTATCTATGTATCTATCTATCTATCTATCTATCTATCTATCTATCTATGTATCTATCTTAATCTATCTATCTATATATCTATATATCTATCTATCTATATATCTATATATCTATATATCTATATATCTATCTTAATCTATCTATCTATCTTAATCTATCTATGTATCTATCTATCTATCTATCTATCTATCTATCTATATATCTATATATCTATCTTAATCTATCTATCTATCTATCTATGTATCTATCTATCTATATATCTATATATCTATCTTAATCTATCTATCTATCTATCTATATATCTATCTATCTATATATCTATATATCTATATATCTATATATCTATCTTAATCTATCTATCTATCTATCTATATATCTATCTATCTATATATCTATATATCTATATATCTATATATCTATCTTAATCTATCTATCTATCTTAATCTATCTATGTATCTATCTATCTATCTATCTATCTATCTATCTATATATCTATATATCTATCTTAATCTATCTATCTATCTATCTATATATCTATATATCTATCTTAATCTATCTATCTATCTATCTATATATCTATCTATCTATATATCTATATATCTATCTATCTTAATCTATCTATGTATCTATCTATCTATCTATCTATCTATCTATCTATATATCTATATATCTATCTTAATCTATCTATCTATCTATCTATATATCTATATATCTATCTTAATCTATCTATCTATCTATCTATATATCTATCTATCTATATATCTATCTATCTATATATCTATATATCTATCTTAATCTATCTATCTATCTTAATCTATCTATGTATCTATCTATCTATCTATCTATCTATCTATCTATATATCTATATATCTATCTTAATCTATCTATCTATCTATCTATGTATCTATCTATCTATATCTATCTATGTAGCTATCTTAATCTATCTATCTATCTATCTATCTTAATCTATCTATCTATCTATCTATCTATCTATCTTAATCTATCTATCTATCTTAATCTATCTATGTATCTATCTATCTATATATCTATCTTAATCCATCTATCTATCTATATATCTATATATCTATCTTAATCTATCTATGTATCTATCTATCTATCTATCTATATATCTATCTATCTATCTATCTATATATCTATCTTAATCTATCTATGTATCTATCTATTAATCTATCTGTCTATATATATTTCTATGCATCTATGTGTCACTATATGTCTCTGTCTGTCTCTAGCCTATCAGTCAATGTGTAAATTTAAATGTAAGCCTAGATATAACTAAACAAATCGCACTATAAATGTCACTATATCACCAAAAATCCGCTATCTCAAACTCAAACTCCTCTCACAAAAACCCACGAGGTCAAGATGCGTTGCCTTCACTTTTATACAGATGTGCGATTGTGTGGTCTGTTCCCGACCCTGTCAATCAAACGCTGATTCGGCGGACCGTGCCACCTGTCGAAACACGTGTGAAACACTCCGAAGCTTCATTTAGCCGTAGTCACGTGACATGGGTGTTTTGAATCACGCTTCGGATCAGTGTTTCGAAACATCTGCGCTTCGGGATCTCACAAAGCTTCGGAAACGTCAGTTTCGCGTCAGCAATCCCTACCAACTGATACCTAGGGTGCTTCTCAATATCCCTCCTCGTCTCCTCGCTCCTCTGTCCTCCATCCTATGACCCGGAAACCAATCAAGCACAGCCATCTTGAAGGACATCTCAATTCTCTAATTGCACCGTGAGGAGTCGAGGATCGAGGAGTGAGGAACTTTCAGAGGAGTCATGAGCGAGGATACATGAGTGTATCCTTTACGGAAGTGTTTTATTGACTAAACGTGACACACATATACATTCTCCTACCCTTCACATCGGTCACAATAATTTGAATTTGTACTTTACCCTCGCTGTTTTTATAAACCCCACATCTCACATATTTCAACAGGGTATCTTGCTTTATTATTATTCATTATGAAATTCTTAAATAAACAAACTTCAACAACATAAGGGCAGATCCTTTGAGCGCTGCTGATGACGCTATGAAGTGACGCTCGAGTGATCAAGTATTCCAATGTATAAAAAAGCTTTCATTCGATTCCTCCATCCTCATTTTCTTTCCTAGCGTCCTTCCCTCAAAACCTACAGGGGGTGGAGCTGAGACGCTAGGAAAGGAAACGAGGAAAGGAAACGAGGGAAGGAAACGAGGAAAGGAAACGAGGAAAGGAAACGAGGAAAGGAAACGAGGAAAGGAAACGAGGAAAGGAAACGAGGAAAGGAAACGAGGAAAGGAAACGAGGAAAGGAAACGAGGAAAGGAAACGAGGAAAGGAAACGAGGAAAGGAAACGAGGAAAGGAAACGAGGAAAGGAAACGAGGAAAGGAAACGAGGAAAGGAAACGAGGAAAGGAAACGAGGAAAGGAAACGAGGAAAGGAAACGAGGAAAGGAAACGAGGAAAGGAAACGAGGAAAGGAAACGAGGATGCACTAATAAGAAATGAGAAGCACCGTAGTGTTAAATGGTGAAAACTGTGACAGTGCTCCTGCCTCTGTTAACCCCAACTCTCTTGATAGCTACTTGATTGTTTTTCTTATTCTTTTGTTAAACTGAAAGTGTCATTTGTAACTTGTAGTGAGGAAGGTCCCATTTTCTTTTGTTAATTATTTTTCTTCTGGTTTTGGTTAAGGAAGTCCTATTGTTTGTTTGTTTGTTTGTTTGTTTCCAGCCCTGTATATATAGAGTTTTGCTGGTGTTTTTGTCCGAGTGTGAAATTAATTGATGTAAATGTAGAGATGTATTTATTGAATGTATTTTGTGCTGAAACAATGATAATGCTTCTCAGTTTATCCCACATAGACTGATGTTTGATAAAGTGATTTTAGGATATAGAGAAACGAGTCCGAATGACTGTGAAAAACTGTGACATTAATATTGAACACTAGAGGGAGACACAGGATAATTAATATTTTAAGTTCATCTTTCTATATCTTTCAATGGAAGTAAATGCAAGTATTATGAACTGACAATATAGTTTTATATAATTAGTTTACAGAGAAATCTGTTAAATCCAAGAAGTATTGAATTTATTTACTTTTTCTAACATGCTTAATATAGCAGTCTGCTCTGTGTAGTATTTCTGCATCCCAGCATTATTATTATTATTTCTACAAAACAAATTACATGATTTTATTTATGAAAGTAAATATTTATTTATGCTGTGGTGAATTAATCAACTGTGTAATTTTAAATCTAGTAAACTACTCAAAAACACTGTTCATTTCATCAACGAAAATGAGACGAAAAATATGAATCATGACGATAATAATATGATTTTAGATCCATTTTCAGGCTATAAATGCTGTAACCACAGTCGAGATAAATTAGTTTTCATACTAAACGAAACACATAAATGAAAATGAATATCTGTGAGTCTGTTAATTAATCAATCCCGCCTATATATCACCAAAAAACATGAACAATGAATAAATGCAATAACTATATTAAATGATTAACATATGATAAAATAATATGGAATAGACAATACAACCACAAAGCCTCATTTCCTCATATGTGTGTTAACTCATGTCAGTTATTAACACATTAATTCTCAGAGCTCAAGGGTTAAACTGAGATTTTAGTGACTTTAGCTGTTAGTGTTGATGACGGTCCCTTTAAGCGTTGCCAGGGCGACCGTGTGTGTTGTGTTTCCGCCTTGGCTCAGCGCATGCGCACGGAGGAGTCGCACGTTTGAGGCATTTGGCGAACAAACATTTCGTGACTGTCATTCGCGATGGCGCATTACAGAGTGAGTAAATAAAACTCGACATTTTTCCATGTAAAGATGATGTTTTACTAGAACAGAAAGCATTTGAGTTGTTGTTTAGCTTTTAAGAGCTTTATATCTTTCATGGACGAAGTGAAAGAACTTAAACTTTAAACTTACAGTATAACGTTAAATGTGTGATAAAGTGTATGTTTGGATATTTTCTCTTCGTTAAAGCCGCTGGTGTTTTAGTGTAGGTTCTCCTGAAGTTCACACAGCTGAACAGAATCTCATTAACTAGCGACACCATCCACTAACAAACACAATAACGTTACTGACTCAAATACAAGACACTTGATACAGAATCTAACAGTGACATTTAGGCACTATAAATGTTATTCAACTGCTCTAATATGTGTATGTGAATACCTGTCTTCTGTGAATCCTCTCAAACTCACAGCTGAATGTGTGTGAATGTTTCACCTACTTTAGCTCGAGGTTGGGGAAAGTTACACACTTTGTTCTGCAGTGGAAATAACAGTATCTAGTTTAGTTGAGTGTTCTTCTGTTGTGTGATGTTTGCAGGCCTCAGAGTCGAAGCGAGAGCAGTTCAGGAGATATCTGGAGAAGGCCGGGGTCCTCGACAGTCTCACCAATGGTAAAATCACTCATCAAATCAATATTAATCAAACATCTTTTGCATGCAGCTGATTTGACCTTCTGTATTTCAGTCTTGGTGGCTTTGTACGAGGAAACTGAGAAACCCAACAATGCCTTGGAGTATCCTTTACTGTCACTGAAATCACACGCTTCTGTTCCAGAATCTGCTCAAATCTGCTGTTCTCTGACCAGAATCTGCTCAAATCTGCTGTTCTCAGACCAGAATCTGCTCAAATCTGCTGTTCTCAGACCAGAATCTGCTCAAATCTGCTGTTCTCAGACCAGAATCTGCTCAAATCTGCTGATCTGAGACCAGAATCTGCTCAAATCTGCTGATCTGAGACCAGAATCTGCTCAAATCTGCTGTTCTCAGACCAGAATCTGCTCAAATCTGCTGTTCTCAGACCAGAATCTGCTCAAATCTGCTGTTCTCAGACCAGAATCTGCTCAAATCTGCTGTTCTCAGACCAGAATCTGCTCAAATCTGCTGTTCTCAGACCAGAATCTGCTCAAATCTGCTGTTCTCAGACCAGAATCTGCTCAAATCTGCTGTTCTCAGACCAGAATCTGCTCAAATCTGCTGTTCTCAGACCAGAATCTGCTCAAATCTGCTGTTCTCAGACCAGAATCTGCTCAAATCTGCTGTTCTCAGACCAGAATCTGCTCAAATCTGCTGATCTGAGACCAGAATCTGCTCAAATCTGCTGTTCTCAGACCAGAATCTGCTCAAATCTGCTGTTCTCAGACCAGAATCTGCTCAAATCTGCTGTTCTCAGACCAGAATCTGCTCAAATCTGCTGTTCTCAGACCAGAATCTGCTCAAATCTGCTGATCTGAGACCAGAATCTGCTCAAATCTGCTGATCTGAGACCAGAATCTGCTCAAATCTGCTGATCTGAGACCAGAATCTGCTCAAATCTGCTGATCTGAGACCAGAATCTGCTCAAATCTGCTGTTCTCAGACCAGAATCTGCTCAAATCTGCTGATCTGAGACCAGAATCTGCTCAAATCTGCTGATCTGAGACCAGAATCTGCTCAAATCTGCTGATCTGAGACCAGAATCTGCTCAAATCTGCTGTTCTCAGACCAGAATCTGCTCAAATCTGCTGTTCTCAGACCAGAATCTGCTCAAATCTGCTGTTCTCAGACCAGAATCTGCTCAAATCTGCTGTTCTCAGACCAGAATCTGCTCAAATCTGCTGATCTGAGACCAGAATCTGCTCAAATCTGCTGATCTGAGACCAGAATCTGCTCAAATCTGCTGATCTGAGACCAGAATCTGCTCAAATCTGCTGATCTGAGACCAGAATCTGCTCAAATCTGCTGATCTGAGACCAGAATCTGCTCAAATCTGCTGTTCTCAGACCAGAATCTGCTCAAATCTGCTGATCTGAGACCAGAATCTGCTCAAATCTGCTGTTCTCAGACCAGAATCTGCTCAAATCTGCTGTTCTCAGACCAGAATCTGCTCAAATCTGCTGTTCTCAGACCAGAATCTGCTCAAATCTGCTGTTCTCAGACCAGAATCTGCTCAAATCTGCTGATCTGAGACCAGAATCTGCTCAAATCTGCTGATCTGAGACCAGAATCTGCTCAAATCTGCTGTTCTCAGACCAGAATCTGCTCAAATCTGCTGTTCTCAGACCAGAATCTGCTCAAATCTGCTGTTCTGAGACCAGAATCTGCTCAAATCTGCTGTTCTCAGACCAGAATCTGCTCAAATCTGCTGATCTGAGACCAGAATCTGCTCAAATCTGCTGTTCTCAGACCAGAATCTGCTCAAATCTGCTGTTCTCAGACCAGAATCTGCTCAAATCTGCTGTTCTCAGACCAGAATCTGCTCAAATCTGCTGTTCTCAGACCAGAATCTGCTCAAATCTGCTGATCTGAGACCAGAATCTGCTCAAATCTGCTGATCTGAGACCAGAATCTGCTCAAATCTGCTGATCTGAGACCAGAATCTGCTCAAATCTGCTGATCTGAGACCAGAATCTGCTCAAATCTGCTGATCTGAGACCAGAATCTGCTCAAATCTGCTGTTCTCAGACCAGAATCTGCTCAAATCTGCTGATCTGAGACCAGAATCTGCTCAAATCTGCTGTTCTCAGACCAGAATCTGCTCAAATCTGCTGTTCTCAGACCAGAATCTGCTCAAATCTGCTGTTCTCAGACCAGAATCTGCTCAAATCTGCTGTTCTCAGACCAGAATCTGCTCAAATCTGCTGATCTGAGACCAGAATCTGCTCAAATCTGCTGATCTGAGACCAGAATCTGCTCAAATCTGCTGTTCTCAGACCAGAATCTGCTCAAATCTGCTGTTCTCAGACCAGAATCTGCTCAAATCTGCTGTTCTGAGACCAGAATCTGCTCAAATCTGCTGTTCTCAGACCAGAATCTGCTCAAATCTGCTGATCTGAGACCAGAATCTGCTCAAATCTGCTGTTCTCAGACCAGAATCTGCTCAAATCTGCTGATCTGAGACCAGAATCTGCTCAAATCTGCTGATCTGAGACCAGAATCTGCTCAAATCTGCTGATCTGAGACCAGAATCTGCTCAAATCTGCTGATCTGAGACCAGAATCTGCTCAAATCTGCTGATCTGAGACCAGAATCTGCTCAAATCTGCTGTTCTCAGACCAGAATCTGCTCAAATCTGCTGATCTGAGACCAGAATCTGCTCAAATCTGCTGATCTGAGACCAGAATCTGCTCAAATCTGCTGATCTGAGACCAGAATCTGCTCAAATCTGCTGTTCTCAGACCAGAATCTGCTCAAATCTGCTGTTCTCAGACCAGAATCTGCTCAAATCTGCTGTTCTCAGACCAGAATCTGCTCAAATCTGCTGTTCTCAGACCAGAATCTGCTCAAATCTGCTGATCTGAGACCAGAATCTGCTCAAATCTGCTGATCTGAGACCAGAATCTGCTCAAATCTGCTGATCTGAGACCAGAATCTGCTCAAATCTGCTGTTCTCAGACCAGAATCTACTCAAATCTGCAGAATCTTGCTAATTATGTTTAGACTAATGTAAAGCAAAACTAGATCCCATTGTTTAAAGTAACCGCAGTGCCGATCCTGACCTCCCTGGGGCCCTAAGCTAAATTCTGCTACGGGGCCCTCTACCTGACCCCGTGGGTGAACGTGATTTCACCAAGTACCACATGTTCCTGGATCAACATCTTTGTTGATCCTGGATCAACTTTCCAATCAACCAATCAGATTTGAGGGACAAGTTTACAGTTTATGTCAAGTTTAGGCTTAGAATCAGGGTGAAGTCCTTAAACATCAGTGTTATTCACTGATCATTACCCTCTGATTTTAGGGAAAAGTTATGGGTAGGGTTATGTTTAAGGGTAGGGATTGGGTAAGGACTACATTTTGGGACAGGAATGTTGATCCAGGATCATGTCTTACTTGGCAAAAGCTATGTAAACCGATTGCCATTTACACACAGTCACACCTGACACTTCAGTGCTCCCAATACAATCCTCCCTCCTTTAAACAAAACAGTCAAAGAATAAGTACAAAAATGTAGAACAGAATGAGGTTCAAACAAACAATATTTATTGAATAGAGTATTTCTATAGAATATTGGCTGATGATCCAGCATCTCCTCTACTGACAAACTTAAGCATAGCACCTGCAAATTATAGATAACTCATTTTATAAGCTGCATCAGACCATTCAAACTGGCTCCCAATTTCCTTTTATTCATTTTCAAATATAAAATACTATTAATACTATGACTTGGCTCTTGTAATATTTAACTAGTGAACTAGTGATGCAGATATCAATAATCCCTGTGAGTGATGACATCATTGATATAAAAAATTAACTTTTGTACAAGTGAACATGTAATTCCTGATATCAAAAATAGACATTGGTTAATAAAAATGTAACTAAGGGGCCCTATAGTAAAAATAATCAAGAATTCACATTGCAAATAGTAAAAAAAAAATTATTGATATCAAAAATGCATGAACTGTAAATGAATAAAATCTAAAATGGCTTGCCATAGCATGTTAAAGGTTTTTTTTATTATCCATGTTGAAGCAATTTTTGATTTATGATTAATATTTACTGAGGGATGTCCATCCATATTGACCAGTATGTCCAGCTAGCTATTCAACATTTAAAATTCAATATAGCCAATAAATCAGTAGTCAAATTGTCAATACATTGCTTTCCATCTTGTATAATTAGTGCAGTTGTTTATAGTTTTTAACTACACATTGACTGAGACTAGATAATCAGTGTCTTGTTTTAAAAGTATATACTATATAATGTGTACTTTGATGAGGAGTGCCATCATTCACGCCCATATATTGTACAGTATGTCTGGTCGTGGTCTCCACATATATTTCTGCTTGAAAAATGCGAGTTTCATTTCGTGCGCGCGCATATGAACGCATGATAACACACGCGACGCGGTTATCTTTTCCGAGCTGCAGTAAACAAACACCGTTGCACTTTGTCGTTCATCAAAAACAAACGTAATAAATAATTGTATTTTACTCTCACTTTTGTCAGGCACAAAGTGATGCAAGAGATGCACTGACTGCCTGCCCAGCTAGGTTAGCAAGACCGAAAAAACACAGTAGAAATGCACATAAACTTAACTTTGCTGACATCAAACTTGGAGAGGAGAGAACACAAGTTTACCTGATTGTTTTTCCCGCAATTCACTCTCATGTTCCCCCCCCCCCCCCCCCCCCCCCCCCCTCTTTTCGTGACCAGAAGAATAGTTTCACTTAATTTTGTCATGGATGTTGTAAACATTAATTGACGCGCTATGGCACGAGGGGGAGGCGGGGCCTTGAGTAATTTGCGGGGCCCTACGCAGCTTGCGTACTGAGCGTATAGGGCGGATCGGCTCTGAGTAACCGCACTTACATTCAGCTGATAAAAGACCCCTTATTTTATCATCCTGCACCGAGAGTTAATTTAAATTTAAATTTGATTTATGAATAACAAGTTTGTGAATGCAATGCTATGAATAAATAATATATTTATAACTTCTGACTGTTACGCCCAAGCTTGTGGTGAATTAAAGACATTGAATTAAATGACAAATGTGTACTAATGTGTTTTAACAAAGACTGGTGTGAGTGTGGTTTACAGTGTGAATGAGGGATTAGCAGCCTTAACGAACCCTAACTTCAGCTTCATCAAGCATCACCTGGGCGTTGCAGGACCGGAGGAGGACGACTCTGAGACTCTGCGTCTGGAACTGACTGACTTACAGAAGAAATATGAGCAGCTCCTGGCAGAAAACAAGGATCTGAGAAACAGGGTGAGATTATTACACAGTTACCACATTCACAGACGCTCAGGGTCAGCCTTGTGTTCACTGGAGTTATGAGTGTTTGACAGGCGCTTCAGCTCGTAGTGAAATGAGAGTGTGTGTGTGTGTGTGAGAGAGAGAGAATGACTTGTTTTGTGAACTTCATCCACAGCTCCTGCAGTACGAGCCGGCGCAGGAAGAAGCTACAGAATAAAACCTTGTAGCCATTTTGAAATTTATTTCTTTGCATTAGTAAAAAATATTATTTGTTCCTTAGTGTTTTTGTAATACAATGTCTAAGAAGTGACAATTTATGTTCAACAAATTTGTGCCTCATATTTAATAAAAAACATTTTTTGCACAGTTCTTGATTTGTGGATATTGAAATAATATTAGGAGAGATTTGAACTACAAACATAAATTGTATGTTTAACTTGCAACATTGGTTATACACTTGAAGAACAAATTAAAATGTGTATTTAAAGACTTAAAATTAACTTTATTAAAAACTATGCTTCAGAACGTTTCTTAGATGATCTCTTGAGTCTTCGGTCCTGTATCTAAAATATGTTCACCTTAAACTATTAGTGACTGATAGTAAATAGTGTACAGGACATAAGATAACGCTCTTACAGGTTTCTTGTACATACAGAACCGACTTCTTTTAGACAGTTAGAACAGTTTGTGGAGGACCTTTTCTGTTCCAGCGAGATGATCCTGAGCTCAAACACACGTCCAGTTCTTCAGAGGCCCGTATCTGTACGTGAACATGCGTTATTATTACAGTGATCTTTACAGTCCTTCACAAATCTGTAAACAATCTAAAACACTCTTATGCATCCTAAGTTTAACAGTTACATTCGTGCAACAGCCTCCTCGAAAACAAGCCTGAGTGAACAACACAATTCTATATATGAGATCTCGGTGTTGATTTTGGAAAAGTCAACACCGAGATCCCAGACTTTTTACATTTTAATTGTCAAATGTCTTTGAAGGCGAAACGGCTACTTGGAGACAGTTGCATTGTATTGTGGGAAATAATCCCTTTGTAGCTTTGTCTTGATAGTCTCAATCTGCAAAATGATTATGATTTAAAAAAATTGAGGGATGATACTTTTTTTGTCCAGTATGACCTTTTCTCTTATATTTGCATAAATTTAGCAAGGGTGTTATAAACTAAGAATATACGAACTCACAGCATGCATTCGCTGCTCTGCTGAGTTCCTCTGTACTGTACACATCACTGTTCACACTGAGATATGTCTGTCAATCAGCGATGGTTTCAGCTAAAAACATATTTACATTTAGAAGAACATGCAGGTACAAGTCCTCATTCTATAAGTTAAACATTTAAACCCACTATATGGGTCCAGGAAGAAGATAATGTTAGACTAGAATTTAAAGAGATAGTTCACCCAAAAAAATAGTCCATTGTCATCATTTACTTGTTCTCATGTTGTTCCAAATCTGTGTCACAAACTAGTTTGGTTCCCATTGGCTCATTTTTATGGACAAAAACAAAATAACACCAAGGCTGCGTTTTAGTCCAATATTGACATGTCCTTCACTCGCTAACTTCCCTCCGTCTCGTTCGCTCAGATGTGCGCCATTGCTTGCGTTGCACGAGTGTCCGCTACTGGCGGAAACTGCAATGGGCTGAACTGGAACGATAAGCCCTTGATCGCTTGGAATCAGCTATGGAGTTGATTTATTATTTACAATTTTTTCCCCTTTAAGAATTTGTTTAATGCCGCATCCAAATGTATATAGGTGTGTTTGGGTTGTTTTAAATGAAAAATATTCTAATTAATATATCATAGAGTTGTTTTTGGTGATTAGACTAGATCTGCGGTGATGACACAATCGTGTTGCATTGTGGTATATGGAACTGCCTGAAGTGTACATGTGAAGTAGACTCGCTCCCTCGGTCGAAATCGAGGGAACAAGGGTCGGTCCATATAAACTTCCCTCGTCCACTTCACAAATGGAACGGCAGGGATTCCCCCGAGGGGAAGTTCGCAAATGCGGGTCTAAAAGTGGACTGGAACGCAGCCCAAGACATTTATATGATGACAGAATGATCTTTTATTTGGGTGAATTATCTCTTCACCAAAGCAAATAAAAATCTTACTTGACAGAAACCTGTCATGTGACCTATAGTATTAATAAAGATGAAGGAGAATAACACACAGTAGAGTATCTTCAGATCTGCCTAAAGTGTTAATAAAGACACAGGAGAGTATCTTCAGAGAGTATCGAGAGTAACTTCAGATCTTCAGATCTGCTCGTCTGCTGCTGCTGGTCGGGGATGCTCTCTGTCGGCCCGGAGAAAAGCTTGGACTCTCCACAGAACTGTGGTGCCGTGACCCAGAGCTCAGCTCCGCCACAGAGTCGGGTGTGTGTGTTCTGCCGGCTGTCCTCAGGTCGGACCTGGACACGGCCCGTCCGCAGCGAGTCCTCATGCTCGGGTCGGCCTCAGGCCTGGCGCTGGAGTCTCCGCTGTCCGACCCGTTGCCCTCCATCACGGTGCTGCAGTTCCAGGCCGGGCTTACTCTCCTCTGCTTGCGCAGCGCCGTCGGGCCGGGCAGCACCGAGCTCTCGGACTCGAGCACCAGCGGAGAGCGGGTCCCGGTCGTGTTGTTGGAGTTGCTGTTTAGAATGAGGTCCCGGTTCTCCCTCTGCGGGTCCAGACCCGGCTCGCCCTGGACCGGGATGAAGGCGCACAGGGGGTTGATGAGCGCGGGGTAAGTGGGGCCGTTGCCCTGTTTCTCCAGGAGTGGAGCAAATCCGCCCAGGACCGTGGGGATGGTGGCTTTACGGCCTTGGCTCACGCACACCTGATGTACCACTGAGTTCTTCTTGCCGTAATAATCTCCCAGCTCATCTTTCAGCTGAGGATAGTAGTCCAGGATTCCCGTCTTCAGTTTCTTGTATGCGAGATGCAGGATCTCCATCAGGCTGAGGAACAGGGACACTGCTGCGATGCCCTGCATGAACACCATGAACACGCTCTTCTCCGTGGGCCGAGAGACGAAGCAGTCCACGGTGTTGGGGCACGGCTCCCGGTCACACTTGTACAGCGGCTCCAGATGGTGCCCGTACAGCAGGTACTGGCCCAGCATGAAGCCCACCTCCACCACGGACCGGGTCATGATGTGGGCCACGTATGTCCTGAGCAGGGACCCCCGCAGCGGAGCCTTGTTGAGCTTCCCGGTCTCCAGCTGCCTGAGCTCCCGCTCGACCCTACGCCGGGGCTCCAGAACCTCCAGGTCCATCGTCTCCAGCTCCCGGCGCAGGGCCACTCGCTTCTCCAGATCCATCGTCTCCAGCTCCCGGCGCAGGGCCACTCGCTTCTCCAGATCCATCGCCTCCAGCTCCCGGCGCAGGGCCACTCTCTTGCAGTGCCGCTCCTTCTCCAGCACGCGCAGCCGGTATATGGCGTGACCCATGTAGACCAGCGAGGGAGAGGACACGAAGATGACCTGCAGGACCCAGTAGCGGATCAGCGAGATGGGGAAGGCCCGGTCGTAGCACACGTTGTGGCAGCCGGGCTGCTCCGTGTTACAGATGAAGTCAGACTGCTCGTCGTTCCACACGTCCTCGGCCGCCACGCCCAGAACCAGCATGCGGAAGATGAAGAGGATGGTGAGCCAGATCTTTCCCACCATGGTGGAGTGGATGTGGACCTCCTCCAGAATTCCCCCCAAGAAGTTCCAGTCCCCCATCCTCCTGACGGGCCGAGAAACAGCTCAGTCACGCACACAAACAACACATACCATTCTGTACTTTAACACGGGTTACAGCGCGAAAACATGCTGACATGTTTAACTTTACTGATATCTGTAAGCACGTCTATTAATATGAAGCTGAAAACTGATAAAAGTTCACAAACGATAAAAAATTAGCAGTACTCACCATTTGAAATAATCACTTCTCTCAAAGATATAAAAACATTAAATGAGAAAAACTGAATCCAGCTAATGGCAGATCAAAATACATCTGCTACACTATTAGCTGAAAGAGACACTGGTTTGGCAAATGTAGGTCGCTGTTCACTTTATATCCTGGAACAAGCGATCGATGCGGTTTGTTGCATGCCGTGCAGATGTAGAGGCCTGCAGGTCATTTGGACACTGAGGGACTGAGTAACCCTTCACTGCTGTCACGCAACTCACACCACACTGGGAGAAAGCACTTACGGTTTATTAATGAAATTCAGCTGTTAACTGAAGAGACTCTATCAGGTTCTGCTTGCCTCAACAAGTAAAAGCAAAAACAGCAACCCATGCGTGCAGTTACAGGGTGACTGTGAGATTAACTAGTTCTCCATTTGTCAATACTTATTATCCTCATTAATGATCAATCGGTCATGTCCGATTTCATACATGAACTGCTCTCTGATCCCAATCAGGATTTTCCCTCAAGCCGATGTCTGTCAATGTTTTAAACCCATCTTTGAAGAATCAATGACCAGAGAGCACAGCGATGTTTTGAGTGGGCGGAGCTTCAGCACCTCTCAGCCAATCAGAGGCTCGGGAGGCAATAGATCGTGGGATGGGTTTTGTTGTCGTGAAAACAGCCTCATTGATTTGCTGCTTTTATATGCAAGTGGCTGTTCTGTTCCACGCAAACTACGATCACGTAATGCTGAAGGTCACGTGGTCATCAGCCGGTTTATGTGACACGTGTCATCAAAGGACACTCGTGTAGAGAACATGACTATTCAAAGCAAAGGACAGAATAAAGTATCAGCATTTTATGATCAACTTGTTTGATTAGACAAGAAATAATTCCCTTCACGTTATTCCAAATTGTAGATTTTCTAAAAGTAGAACATGAACATATTTTGACCGTCATTGAATAGAGAGCTTGTTTTTTAAAGACATTTTTCAAAATATCTTTTTTGTTACACAGTCCTACAGATTTGGAAGTCAATAAGAAAAAGTTCATTTTAGGGTTTTGGAAACCCAATCAGAAGGCTAAACGCTCTGTTGTGTGACGTCACACATGTAAGAGGGGATCCATAGTTACAAGTCAATCTAGACATAAAAACACAACACAATGTGGTAGTAAGTAATAGAGTAATTTCCTTGAAAATCATGCAGCAAGAGCTGAGGATAAAATGAGATCAACAACAAACTGATGCACTAGAAATTTATTTCATTTTGAGGTTACATGTAAAAGGCCTGCAGATTTTAAAAGTAAAAAACACATCCGAGACACTCATGGAAGACCGTTTTAAATGGATGGCCATTACTGGTCAACTAACACAAATCTCATACAAAAATATTGAAAGCCATTTTTTACATCTCTCATTCTGTCTCAAATGCAGCTGCGCTTGTGAACTAAACCCAAAAGACGTCTTTCGCTGAATACTTCAATGCTAGTATGAACATTGTCAGCAGCCTATAAACAGACATGTGAATGTTTGCTAAAACTGGATGTAGGTTGACTCTCTCTCCCCTTATTAAAAGAAATAGACTGACAGCTGAAACTGGCAGGTTTATGACCTCCAGTACGACTTCACACGGCATCCCAAACACTAAACCGAGAAAACAAAAAGAAAACAACCCATTGAGGACTCATAAGTTGTGGCTCCGGCTCTAATGCCCCCAGGACTTGCGCCCGGCCCAGGAGCGCGAGCGGGACCGTGAGCGGGATGGGGATCGGGACCGGGACGGGGAGCGGGTGTGTGTCTTGCCCAGAGCAGAATCCTGGTTCTCCGAGTGGAAATCGTTGGCTTGGCGTGGGCTGATGGACTTGGACCGGGACCGAGCCGCGTCAGACTCTCTGCGTCCGGACCGGGCCTTGGAGTGAGAGGGGCTGCGGGAGCGTTCGTCGACTCGAGAGCGGTGGTGTTCACGCGCAGACGGCCGGTGCCTGAGGGATCACATGACCATTACAATACCGCAGTGCAACACACACACACACATACAAGAACCATTACATGTAAAGAGCTTTAGATAGTTTCTGCTCCTGCAACATCATTCCTATCAGCTATTGGGCGACCGATATCGCCTGATAAGTTTTTACGTGAGACGAGTGGTGTGTGTGATCAAGGGTTTTCAGCTGATTTCAGAATAAATCAAGCGGCAACCTCCCGGTCTCTCTCTTGAAACCAACACAGAAGTGAATTAGACTGCAATTCATCGACTGGCCGCTTGAGGCTGGGAGCAAATGTGAGTCAAATCTGTATCTCCCCCATGTTAAAATGCCTAACTTTACAGCAGAAAATAATATGTTTACAGCCTGGTGTCTAAAGTTGTTTTGGTCTATACAGCTAATTTTGCCCTTCATGACGACTGTGAGGGGGGTGAATTTTTTTATAACTCATCCGTTTAAATTATATTAAGCCTTAAAATGCTGCATAATCAAGGACGTGGCCACTTGAGTGACAGGTGGATTGCCGTCATTAGCCGTTTGTCTGCTCTCTGTTAGCGTCACGTCACTTCCTAGTTGCTGAACTCGCCATCTCTGCAGTGTTTATACTTTTTTCAGGATTATTTCATAAAATTTAATACACGCCTTACTTCGCCCACGCCGTTGGATTCCGTCGTTGTCGAGTATCGAAAGACAAGCGGTGACGCGCTGCCAAGATGGCGACGACAGACTCCGCCCACTTTAGGCTTCAAAAACGCTCTTCAGAAACCTACGGGTGACGTCATGGACACTACGTCCATATTTTTTTTACAGTCTATGGAATAAATACATGTCTGTGTGGAAGATTCAACATCTGGAAATTCAATGTTTTTTAAGAACTTTAAAGAACAAAAATAAAAATCAACTTCATGAAACGTAATGTGGTTTTGAATGAACTTGAAATAACTTGCATGTACCTTTAATAAACAAACAAGAAATGCAGCAAGTGCCTGATCCACTAACTACAACACAGTTATAAAAATTCAGATTGTTCTGCGATACAGAAAACGTACAAGTATAGAGAACAACTTTCACTTTCTGAAGAACACAGAATTAGTGCATCAACAGGATTACAGTAAATTCAGAGATTCCTGCGCATGACATTTACCACGATATGAAAAATCTTTTATCTCGATACAAGTTATTTTGTATCGCGATAAAAATATGTATAATGATAGTTATTTTTGCTTTAAATGCGGTTAGCATATAAAAAACTGATAACGTAATTTTATAATTCTTGTCATCAATTTCAATATTACAACAAAAAAAAATCTAATACTAGCCTAATTGACGTAAAAAAAAAAAATCTCAAGCTCACTGAAGACAAGTAAACAGTGAGATATCAAATAAAGAAAGCAATTGGGAAAAACTAGAACAAAGACACAGCTTAAATAGAGCTGCCTGAAATCCTTCAAGCACTAAACAAGAAATACTTCATGAACTGTGTAAAGTTCAACTGACTTGAACACGCCTGTCTGGAAGACTCTGTAGAGCTTGATTATCTGGTTCAGGTGTGTGTGATTGAGCTGAACTCTGACACCTTGATATACAGCAATCAAACATATAAAACACTACATAGTCTTCACTATGTAAATTAAAGTTATTACAGTTACTAAAGTGACTGAGTGTTTGATCAAGATTAATGACAGACGGCAGCAGGTTTATTAGGTTGCTGTCACTTTAAGACTGCATGCACTGATCTAAGTGTTACACACGTTTTCTTTCTCCACTGTTTACGTTCACTTAGCACATAAACTACTGTTTACGAGGAACCTCACAGCGACGGGCATTTTGACACAGTGTGTGTGTGTGTGTGTATTTCACTTTTCAAGCCCAATAAGGCGTCAGTATCATGCCCTGTGTGCATTTCAGGTGTGTGTCGCTCAGGAATCTTCTCTCATGCAACACACATATACCAAAAATACTACTTTAGCTGCTTTTGGTTTAGAAATCACTCGTTTTTAAATCGCACGGCTTAGAAGCGTTAATGTCGAGCCCTGTGTTCATTCATAATTTTTGTCGTGCTGTAAAGCGGAACAGGTGATCAGTTCGTCTGCCGTTTGCTTGAACTGAGACGCTAAAGCGATCTGTGTGGCTATCATGCAACATTAGAGCGTCGAAAGGAGTCTACGGTCTCACTCCAGCCTAATTAGCATAGTTCCCATTATTATTGTGAAGTTTACAGTGCAACTTCACCCCTTCATTCAACACTGTGAATTTTGCTGTAGCGACTAGTTTGGAGGTAAGATGAAATCAATGCCCTTTTTCGTAACAAAGTCATTTTGATTAGAAACCCCATAGGATTTATATTTATTTATGTCAAACAATTTGGAACAAATTCGTCTCCAAAATTTGAAACGACAGTGAAGCTGCTCTGAAAGCTGTTAGTGGATTTACCTGTCGTGTTCCCGACTGCGGCTGCGTCTGCTGTGTGGCCTTCCTCTGGAGCTGCTGGGAGAAACACACGTCAGAGCAGACAGAGCAACGGTTCTCCACAGAGGTCATGTGACCGTAATCATGTGACGGAGATAATGCGACGGAGGTCATGCGACCACAATCATGTGACGGAGGTCATGCGACAAGATCATGCATCGGAGGACATGCGACCACAATCATACGACGGAGATCATGCAACCGTAAACATGCGACAGAGGTCATGCAACCGTAAACATGCGACAGAGGTCATGCGACCGTAATCATGCGACAGAGGTCGTGCGACCGTAATCATGTGACGGAGGTTGTGCGACGGAGATCATGTGACCGTGATCATGCGACCGTGATCATGTGATGGAGGTCATGCGACCGTCAGCATGTGACTGAGGTAGGGCTGTAACGATACACCAAACCCACGATTCGATTCGTATCACGATTTTTGACCCACGATTCGATTCGTATCGCGATTCTATCACGGGGGCGGGGCTTGAGGGGGCGGGGCTTGTGGTTAAAAAAAAGAGATTTTGAGAGAAGAAAAAAAATACCGGTATTTTTATTAAATAACATTAGGAAAAACCTGTATAATCTAAACACCAAAGAACAATAATAACTATGCAAATTATTATACTATACGGCAGTGTAGGCTGCTGCTTTTGGGCTGTGTTCTGTACTCCAACTAAATTGATTTCGGGATGGTGCCGTAATATGCATCTGCATGTTGGACGTGTTGCCGGTCAATTGAGGATTAATTTAATGCACTTTCTGAGAATTTATATTTCAAGTTTTGGCTGCAAATTTCACGTCCATAATGCTGAAATTGCCAAATTTTAAATAATTTATCCTCAACTAGTTTTGTGGTGTAGGTCTACGTAGGCTATTTTATAATGTTAACTTCAAATAATACTAATAGTAATTTAAAGATGTGGTAGTTCTCATGGGCCTGAGGGGAGGGGAGGGGGGGAGGAGGGGGGAGGGGGGGGATCCCCCCTTTAGATGATTCTCATGGGGGGGATTTTTTTTGTTTGAGGGGAGAAAGGGGGGGCATTTTTTCCAAACAAAATTATTACATTTATCTTGCATAAATGTTTGCGCTCATTGCATTTTTACAATGGGGTAATAGCCTATTGTTGTTAAGAATTTACACATCACAAGGAAGCTTGATTTAAATTGTTTAATTAAATTGAAAAAAGTAGCACAAATAAATACAATAGAATAAAGATACAAATAAAGACAATTAAAGAGAAAAGTTTTTGAATAGGTCTAACACTAGTATTTATATACAGATACTGAATAAAGTAATCAAATGGAAAATAACACTGGGTAGTATTTGAGTCCTGAATAAATTAAATACATAGGCTATTAATCCTGATTCCTTTAACTTAAAGCCATCTTTTGTTGTTTTGACAACAAAATTAATGACAGACACATATGGCTGCCGTCACTTTAAGAGCTAGTGCACGGATCCTGTGTTCATTATACTGGCATGCGTTTTATGTTTATTAAAGACAAAATCGACTATAGCCTATTTAGAGTATAGCCTACTCACAAAGACCGAAATTGACAATTTTGCGTGTTAAAGCAATATAATCCGCGAAAAATAGTTACTAGCCAGCTGTTTTTGAGGCGGATTTTCTATGAATGTGCGCATAGAAAATAATCTCAGAGAGCGCGCGAGCACTGATTAGTTTAAAATCGCTTGAATGTTTAAACTGGTAAGACTTAAAAAGACTTCAGTCACGATGCACTGCTGGCCCGATTGTGCAAGTGAATATTCCATCATGTCCCGACCTTACAGTCTATGGTCCCGACTCCAAAACCCGAGTGTGTATTATCGCCGCAGCGCTTGATGCCTGCCTTGCACAAAACATTATGAGAAGAGATAGAAGACGCGCGGCACCGCTGAACACTCACGCTGTTTGTGAAATTGCGTCTGGAAGATAGTTGTTAAAAGAATGATTTTATTTTATTATCTGTGTGGATTACGATTGCGGGAATTTCCCACATTATAAATGGGAGACCTGCGGGAATGATTAGAATTATGCGCAATACCCGCGCCGAAATTCGAGCCCTGGTTCTGGACAGGAAGGATAACTCTGGGAGTTGGAAGGGGTGTGATCGCGATTCTGCCTTCTCACATCGCGATACAGGATCGTGGACCTGAGTATCGCGATTTCGATTTTATATCGCGTATCGTTACAGCCCTAGACTGAGGTCATGCGACGGAGATCATGCGACGGAGATCATGTGGCGGAGGTCATGCGGCCGTAATCATGCGACGGAGGTCATGCGACCGTAAACATGTGACGGAGGTCATGCGACCGTAAACATGTGACGGAGGTCATGCGACCGTAATCATGTGACGGAGGTCATGTGACCGTAGTTATGTGACGGAGGTCATGCGACCGTAATCATGTGACGGAGGTCATGTGACCGTAGTTATGTGACGGAGGTCATGCGACCGTAAACATGTGACGGAGGTCATGCGACCGTAATCATGTGACGGAGGTCATGTGACCGTAGTTATGTGACGGAGGTCATGCGACCGTAAACATGTGACGGAGGTCATGCGACCGTAATCATGCGACGGAGGTCATGCGACCGTAAACATGTGACGGAGGTCATGCGACCGTAATCATGTGACGGAGGTCATGCGACCGTAATCATGTGACGGAGGTCATGTGACCGTAGTTATGTGACGGAGGTCATGCGACCGTAATCATGTGACGGAGGTCATGCGACCGTAATCATGTGACGGAGGTCATGCGACCGTAATCATGTGACGGAGGTCATGCGACCGTAATCATGTGACGGAGGTCATGTGACCGTAGTTATGTGACGGAGGTCATGCGACCGTAATCATGTGACGGAGGTCATGCGACCGTAATCATGTGACGGAGGTCATGTGACCGTAGTTATGTGACGGAGGTCATGCGACCGTAATCATGTGACGGAGGTCATGCGACCGTAATCATGTGACGGAGGTCATGCGACCGTAATCATGTGACGGAGGTCATGCGACCGTAATCATGTGACGGAGGTCATGCGACCGTAATCATGTGACGGAGGTCATGCGGCGGAGATCATGCGACCGTGATCATGTGACGGAGGTCATGCGGCGGAGATCATGCGACCGTGATCATGTGACGGAGGTCATGCGGCGGAGATCATGCGACCGTGATCATGTGACGGAGGTCATGCGACCGTAAACATGTGACGGAGGTCATGCGACCGTAATCATGCGACGGAGGTCATGCGACCGTAATCATGCGACGGAGGTCATGCGACCGTAATCATGCGACGGAGGTCATGCGACCGTAATCATGCGACGGAGGTCATGCGACCGTAATCATGCGACGGAGGTCATGCGACCGTAATCATGCGACGGAGGTCATGCGACCGTAATCATGCGACGGAGGTCATGCGACGGATGTTATGCGACGGAGGTCATGCGACGGATGTTATGCGACGGAGGTCATGCGACCGTAATCATGCGACGGAGGTCATGCGACCGTAATCATGCGTCGGAGGTCATGCGACCGTAATCATGCGTCGGAGGTCATGCGACCGCAATCATACGACGGAGATCATGCAACCGTAAACATGCGACAGAGGTCATGTGACCGTAATCATGCGACGGAGGTCATGCGACCGTAAATATGTGACGGAGGTCATGCGACCGTAATAATGCGACGGAGGTCATGCGACCGTAATCATGCGACGGAGGTCATGCGACCGTAATAATGCGACGGAGGTCATGCGACCGTCATCATGTGACGGAGGTCATGCGACCGTAATCATGCGACGGAGGTCATGCGACCGTAATCATGCGACGGAGGTCATCTGACAGAGGTCATGCGACCGTAATCATGTGACGGAGGTCATCTGACAGAGGTCATGCGACCGCAAACATGTGACGGAGGTCATGCGACGGAGATCATGCGACCGTGATCATGCAACCGTGATCATGTGACGGAGGTCATGCGACCGTAAACATGTGACAGAGGCCATGCGACGGAGGTCATGCGACGGAGGTCATGCGACCGTAATCATGCGACGGAGGTCATGCGACCGTAATCATGCGACGGAGGTCATGCGACGGAGGTCATTTGACGGAAATCATGTGACATAGGTCACGTGACAGATCATGTGAGCGTGATCATGTGACTCACTCTCGGGGGCTTTCGGACCGTCGGCGCCGTCTCTCGTAGGATTGGCTGCGTGATCTGCGTCTGTCGCTGCGGCTGCGAGAGCGCCTGCGTCTGCCATCCCGTTCGCTGCGTGGAGACTGACGCTCCTTCGTCTTCATCTGACCGGGCGCTGAGAAACACAAGAGGACACTCGTAAACACACTCCACACACACACACACTCATCTCAGATCCAGCAGAACTTACTCTTGCGATCTCCCTGAGCGAACTGGATCTCGATCTGCCGTCCGCAAACCCACTTCCTGTCCAGGTTGTGCAGGGCGTCCTCCGCATCACGGACATCTTCAAACGTGCTGTGCAATTAAGGGCTCTAACGGCACAGTCCACACTACACAGCGCACACTGAGCATGAGTTTCCTCACACACACATTGAGCATGAGCTTCCTCAGACACACACTGACCATGAGCTTCCTCACACACACACGAGCTTCCTCACACACACACTACAGCAGCTCACACTGAGCATGAGCTTCCTCACACACACACTGAGCATGAGCATCCTCTCTCACACACACTGAGCATCCTTTCTAACACACACTGAGCATCCTTTCTCACACACACTGAGCATGAGCATCCTCTCTCACACACACCGAGCATGAGCATCCTCTCTCACACACACAGAGCATGAGCATCCTCACACACACACACAGAGCATGAGCATCCTCACACACACACACCGAGCATGAGCATCCTCTCTCACACACACCGAGCATGAGCATCCTCACACACACACACCGAGCATGAGCATCCTCACACACACACACAGAGCATGAGCATCCTCACACACACACACACACACACGGAGCATGAGCATCCTCACACACACTGAGCATGAGCATCCTCACACACACACTGAGCATGAGCATCCTCACACACACTGAGCATGAGCATCCTCACACACACTGAGCATGAGCATCCTCACACACACACTGAGCATGAGCATCCTCACACACACACACTGAGCATGAGCATCCTCACACACACTGAGCATGAGCATCCTCACACACACTGAGCATGAGCATCCTCACACACACTGAGCATGAGCATCCTCACACACACTGAGCATGAGCATCCTCACACACACTGAGCATGAGCATCCTCACACACACTGAGCATGAGCATCCTCACACACACTGAGCATGAGCATCCTCACACACACTGAGCATGAGCATCCTCTCTCTCACACACACACACTGAGCAGAAGCAGGTCCTGAATGATGGAGGATACGGGTGGCACCTTTACCTGGATCTTTACGCTCTTTAGCCGCCGCTCGTCTCTGTCTGCACTTTGTTTTCTCTCTGTCACTCCTCCTCTTTTCCTCTGTCTCTTCGATCTTTAATTTTGCTTTTGGTTTGACACTTTGCCTCTCTGTAAGTAGCGATCGCTTGATCTTTCTTTCTCGGCTGCTGTGGCTTGGCTTTAGTCCTACTCTACACGGGTCTGTTAACTCTGTGTTTGTGCCGGGCTCCACGACTGGACGCTTTACACAGTCTGGGGCGACAACAGAGAAATAAGGGTTAGACTGGAGCGAGCTGCGGAGAGAAACACACACACACACACGCTGCAGCTCCACACTGGCTGAAAAGGATATTGAATGTACGCAAATCCTCTGGGTCGGCGTGAATAGAAGTCTAGAGGAATGTAGACGTCGGCAACGGGCCCGTATCGGCCGAACTCTCGGCGCAGGTCCTCTGGCCTGAACACCGGGAAATACACACGTTCTTATTGCTGGAGGTGCAAACGCCCTCGAGTCACACACTCACCGCCGTCAGACAACACACTCTCTCTTTCTCTCTCACACACACACACACACACCAAGCACCACAGGTAAAGCAGCGGGATACTGTCGATTAACACAAAAACAAGCTTCAGATCTTCCCTCAGTTTCTTTAAGAAAAGGTAAAACAAGATTATGCTGAGACACTTAAAACAGGGCAGTTTCTGGAGGATTTCAAAGATGATTTTATAAAAGCACTTTCATTCATTCTTCTGTAATAGATTTTGTATTGCAACATTTTAAGGTTTATGGCATTGCCTTTTTATGTCCAAAAAATACGTTGTAAAAATACACAAAAAAGGTTTGTAGGCGATTTTTCCACACAAGTCACATATTATTAACACTTGTCTGTAATACTGATATTCAGCATTTTAGTAATTTGCCCCATTCATTCACTTCTGTTGCGTTTTTATTAACTAAATAAAAAAAGGAGCGAAAATTAATTGTGATTAACGACAAGCCACAAATATTGTCCCGGAATATTCCTTTAAAAAAAAACAGTTAAAGAAACGTGTTAAGTAGTAATTTCACGAGTTTTCTGGTCATTATGCTTCATTAGTAGCTTTAGTCATGAACAGCTTTTATTGCACTAATGACTGAATACATGGCAAGATATAAACAGCCTTTAAAATCGGAGTATCAGGATGATAACTTAACTTTGATTACTGAAACGCAACAATAGCAGTTAATCTCGACCATATGATTATTATGTACACATAAGTAAACATCAAAGATAATTACAGTCTCTGAGCTGAAAAACATATTTGTAAAGACTAACAGGGAATAATAATGATGAAGAGGTTAATGTTAATAACAACAATGCTCGTGAGCTGTGCGCGCTCACGCCAACATTCACGCGCCAAAAACAATAAACCCCTTCTTTTAACATCAAATATACAGTATTATCAATAAGAACAATAACGTGTTTAACCAGACAGAAGCTTAATTGATGAAAATGGGACAGAAAGTTGGAGTCTTATAATAGCATAAATGGAAGGTTCACTTACCGGGACTCGTCGGAAATATTTCGAACAAACAGTGAGCTGTTCGGCGGTCTCATGTACCGAGACATGATAATAATGATTAAAGTCTCGTATGAGTAGTACCGACAATTATAATTCACTTTTAAAAAGGATTCCTGATTGAATTTTCTCCACTCCACGCGGTTCCAAGTCGCTTTCACTTCAGCAGCAGCGAGGCCTGAAACCACTAACAGCAGCTGCGCTTCGGCTTCCCTGACCGGAAACACCCGGAGTGTTAGACACCCCCCTATAGACACACTCCAGTACTGCACCCCTATATACACACTCCAGTACTGCACCCCTATAGACACACTCCAGTACTGCACCCTTACTGTACGTTCACACCGCCGCCGACTTGAGCGTCAAAGAAGCTCTGGCCGCTCTGTCAAGGACGCTTGTCAAAAAGCACGGGGAAGCTCGTTGACGCTTTGGACGCTCTGACGTAGCAGGGAGAAGAGAAGTGTCACAACATGAAATGTAATAAACAGAAAAAAACAAGCAATACATTGAAGGAACCTTTTATAATGACAGCATTTGTATAACTGTTTTGGTCACTTTTGGTCGGGGAAAAAAATAATAATTAGCTATTATTATTATTATTATTATTTGCATTAGGCTATTATTTGTATTAGTGCAATTGGTCAAATCTTTGTCACCGTGAGCAAATGAATTGCATTCCCATGCCTCGTTCTTTTGTAACTGGTCCCTGTAAGCAAACAACGTCATATCATATATGTTAGGAAACCCAGCAACAGCGATTATCAGCTTCTCCTCCATTTTCTCGGAACTAATGTTTTGGTAGGAACGAAAGTTCACATCGTATGTTTCTCCGGAATCAGCCAGAGTGAAGGACGTCTTTATTCTTATTGGTTTCTGGCGTTTTGCCGCTGCTTGCCGCTGAACCGCGTCATAGCTCATTACCATAAAGTTGAGCTTCTTTCAACTTTCTGATTGACGCTCAAAACGCTCAAAACGCCCAAAACGCGACGCCGAGGGATTTGACGCTCCTTGCAGCTGAGAGAAGCCAGCTTCCATTGAAAATGAATGACTTCCGGCCGCTTTGGAAGCTCAAGTCGGCGGCGGTGTGAACGCACCTTTATAGACACACTCCAGTACTGCATCCTTATAGACACACTCATAGACATCATATAGATAGACGCCCTATCGACCGCTACTACCTATTGTCGCGGACGAGCCGTGGGGCCGCCATCTTAAACCGGTCACCCGCTCCGCTCAGTGTAATCTGTTTGGCAGGTGCAATGAGCTGGCAGCGCATTTAATTAATCATATCTCACTGAAAACCGAACGGATTTTCACGCGAGTTTTTTGCTGCAAAGGTCATACACGTAGCTACGATACAGGACACATTGAATATTTTGTTCACAAAATACAACTAATAGTACGGTAATGTTAAATGTTAAATCTTACTTGTGTAAAGTAATCCCCGAGTGATGGTCCGCCGATTTGAGCAGGAATATGCTGCACAGTGCTCTGAAATCTACTGCTGCTATGCAACGCAAATAGGAGTATGACCTGCTTAATATGGCGGCCGCATTTCTTGCGCCACAGCGGCCAATAGGGCATCTAGTCTCTATATGATATCTATGGACACACTCCTGTCCTGACCCTCATAGACACACTCCTGTACTGCACCCCTATAGACACACTCCAGTACTGAACCCTTATAGACACACTCCTGTACTGCACCCTTATAGACACACTCCAGTACTGCACCCCTATAGACACACTCCAGTACTGAACCCTTATAGACACACTCCTGTACTGCACCCTTATAGACACACTCCAGTACTGCACCCCTATAGACACACTCCAGTACTGAACCCTTATAGACACACTCCTGTACTGCACCCTTATAGACACACTCCTGTACTGCACCCCTATAGACACACTCCAGTACTGAACCCTTATAGACACACTCCTGTACTGCACCCTTATAGACACACTCCTGTACTGCACCCTTATAGACACACTCCTGTACTAAACCCTTATAGACACACTCCAGTACTGCACCCTTATAGACACACTCCTGTACTGCACCCTTAAAGACACACCCCAGTACTGCACCCTTAAAGACACAATCCAGTACTGCACCCTCATAGACACACTCCAGTACTGCACCCTTATAGACACACTCCAGTATTGCACCCTTATAGACACACTCCAGTACTGCACCCTTATAGACACACTCCTGTACTGCACCCTTATAGACACACTCCTGTACTGCACCCTTATAGACACACTCCAGTACTGCACCCTTATAGACACACTCCAGTACTGCACCCTTATAGACACACTCCTGTACTGCACCCTTATAGACACACTCCAGTACTGCACCCCTATAGACACACTCCTGTACTGCACCCTTAAAGACACACCCCAGTACTGCACCCTTATAGACACAATCCAGTACTGCACCCTCATAGACACACTCCAGTACTGCACCCTTATAGACACACTCCTGTACTGCACCCTTAAAGACACACCCCAGTACTGCACCCTTATAGACACAATCCAGTACTGCACCCTCATAGACACACTCCAGTACTGCACCCTTATAGACACACTCCAGTACTGCACCCTTATAGACACACTCCTGTACTAAACCCTTATAGACGCACTCCTGTACTGCACCCTTATAGACACACTCCAGTACTGCACCCCTATAGACACACACTCCAGTAATGCACCCTTATAGACACACTCCAGTACTGCACCCTTATAGACACACTCCTGTACTGCACCCTTATAGACACACTCCAGTACTGCACCCCTATAGACACACACTCCAGTACTGCACCCTTATAGACACACTCCAGTACTGCACCCTTATAGACACACTCCAGTACTGCACCCTTATAGACACACTCCAGTACTGCACCCTTATAGACACACTCCAGTACTGCACCCTTATAGACACACACTCCAGTACTGCACCCGTAGAGACACACTCCAGTACTGCACCCTTATAGACACACTCCAGTACTGCACCCTTATAGACACACTCCAGTACTGCACCCCTATAGACACACCCCAGTACTGCACCCTTATAGACACACTCCAGTAATGCACCCCTATAGACACACTCCAGTACTGCACCCTTATAGACACACTCCAGTAATGCACCCCTATAGACACACTCCAGTACTGCACCCTTATAGACACACTCCAGTACTGCACCCCTATAGACACACTCCAGTACTGCACCCCTATAGACACACTCCAGTACTGCAACCCTATAGACACACTCCAGTACTGCACCCCTATAGACACACTCCAGTACTGCACCACTATAGACACACTCCAGTACTGCACCCTTATAGACACACTCCAGTACTGCACCCTTATAGACACACTCCAGTACTGCACCCCTATAGACACACTCCAGTACTGCACCCCTATAGACACACTCCAGTACTGCACCCCTATAGACACACTCCAGTACTGCACCCCTATAGACACACACTCCAGTACTGCACCCCTATAGACACACTCCAGTACTGCACCCCTATAGACACACACCAGTACTGCACTCTTATAGACACACTCCAGTACTGCACCCCTATAGACACACACCAGTACTGCACCCTTATAGACACACTCCTGTACTGCACCCTTATAGAACCACTCCAGTACTGCACCCCTATAGACACACACTCCAGTAATGCACCCCTATAGACACACTCCAGTACTGCACCCCTATCGACACACTCCAGTACTGCACCCCTATAGACACACTCCAGTACTGCACCCCTATAGACACACTCCAGTACTGCACCCGTATAGACACACTCCAGTACTGCACCCCTATAGACACACACTCCAGTACTGCACCCCTATAAACCCCTTTTCCACCAAGGCAGAGCTGGTGCTGGTTCGGAGCCAGAGCCTAGTTTCAAATCGGTTCTTTGTTTTTCGACCACCAAAGCACCAGCTCCAAACCAGTAAAAGTGGTCCTTAAGTAGCACCAAATCATTGCTGGTCTAGAAGTAAGAACCGCTTACGTCAGCGGCTGAGGGCGGGGTTACCGTGACCAACAAGACAAACAGAAACTTGTGACCGCCATTTTTTAAATAGTAGCTAATCGTGCTAATAGCAGCTCGATTGTAATCTCCGTTAATGCACGTTACGGCGAGCTGCACGAACGTGCTGGATTCGCCGTGTTTGGATACCGATGTAGGTTTGCAAAGCCATGAGCATAAATAGTAACGCAACGACCGCCATTGTTGATGGAAGGCTTGTTCGAGATGCATCGGAGCAGCATAGACTGATCGGAGCTGCGGGAGTGTTTGGAGAGCATACGACTCCTTTTGCTTTTGGATCACTCTCGCAGTTCGAGATTCACAGTGCCGAACCATCTCGAAGAAGCCTGGTGTGTTTGTGTGTGCTGCGCTAGCGTTGCTGGGCAACATGATATGTATACAGTGACGTAAGATCCTGCTCTGTGATGGCTCTCTAGCCTGTGGAAAGGCAAACCGGTTCTTTGAAAGCTCGTCAGTTAAACCAACTCCGAACCGGCACTAGCTCTAGCTCTGAACCAGCACCTGGTTCTTGTTGGTGGAAAAGGGGTAATAGACACACTCCAGTAATGCACCCCTATAGACACACTCCAGTACTGCACCCTTATAGACACACTCCAGTACTGCACCCTTATAGACACACTCCAGTACTGCACCCCTATAGACACACTCCAGTATTGCACCCTTATAGACACACTCCACTAATGCACCCCTATAGACACACTCCAGTACTGCACCCCTATAGACACACACTCCAGTAATGCACCCCTATAGACACACTCCAGTACTGCACCCCTATAGACACACTCCAGTAATGCACCCCTATAGACACACTCCAGTACTGCACCCTTATAGACACACTCCAGTACTGCACCCCTATAGACACACTCCAGTACTGCACCCCTATAGACACACACCAGTACTGCACTCTTATAGACACACTCCAGTACTGCACCCCTATAGACACACTCCAGTACTGCACCCTTATAGACACACTCCAGTACTGCACCCTTATAGACACACTCCAGTACTGCACCCCTATAGACACACTCCAGTACTGCACCCTTATAGACACACTCCAGTATTGCACCCCTATAGACACACTCCTGTACTGCACCCCTATAGACACACTCCAGTACTGTACCCTTATAGACACACTCCAGTAATGCACCCCTATAGACACACTCCAGTACTGCACCCCTATAGACACACTCCAGTACTGCACCCCTATAGACAGACACACTCCAGTACTGCACCCTTATGGACACACTCCAGTACTGCACCCACAAATTGAGTTTCAATGAAACACATCCATGCTTTATTTATGAATATATATATACAGTAATAAAGCAGGACGACAGTTCAATCATCAAACTGTCCCCTATACTGTCCATTTGAAGACAACCGTGACTACAAAGGTTCCTATAAGACTGAAGATTGGAAATATGCTTAACCCTTTAGCTGTTTTCTCAACTAACTGCACAGTTTGGATGAAAGGTAAAAACAGAAAGTGTGACTCTGATCCTCCCTCCGTTTATTAACAGGAACCCAGAATAACACATTATTACACAATATATTTTACTAACAAGTGGTTTGGGGTCAATAATTTTTTTATCAAAGGTCAGAATAAAAACAAAGCACACAAACTAGTTTATTTCAATGACTAGAAGAAGGTTTTTAAAATAATAATTTTCTCAAAACAGACAGTAAAAAGGTTAAACTGTGGAAAGTTTAGAATCCAATAGTTCATCCGGTTGGATTAAACGCGGCGGCTTCTCCGGACGAGAGTCGCACTTCCAGCGGTGAGTGTCTGAAACCAGAGAGAAAGAGAGATGACACCAACTCTGTTCTGAAATACAGGAGTACATGATTCTCTTCTGACCTCGATCATCTCCTCGCCCTGGATCTCTCTCACGTGTGTGAATTTATCCGATTCAATCACGATCTTTCCATCGATGAGTCGAGCTATTGCCTGAAACCACAGAACAACTAATCAAATCTGATGAGCTGCTTGAAATATGACTGCAAAATAGCTGATTCGTGAATATATGAACACATACAGAGTCTGTATTATATCTGTGAACACACACACACTCCAGCACACGCTCTCACTCACGCACACACACACACACGCACACACACACACACACACACACACACACACACACACACACACACACACACACACACACACACACACACACACACACACACACACACAGGTGTGACGCAGGCCAGTTGTTGCTAGGTAACCACAGACAGCAGTTCTACACTCTCTACAGACTAATTAAAGGCAAGGTAGGTAGAAATCCCCAAAAATACTTTTTTCCAAATTTGTTTAAACTGTCTCTATATATCAATGCATAAATAAAATGTAAGTACTCTGGAAAAGAAATTATAAAAATCGAGTGTCTGCAGTCCTCTCAGGACTGCAATACAGTTTTTTCCAAATGCTAACACACTAAACTGACATGCCCAGCTCAATTATTTAAACTGACACACAGAGAGCAAAACCTCTTCTCAAGTCTCCCAAAGTCTAAACACATTTTCTGCTTTACACACATTTTGCAATTCAAAATGGCAATTTTTAAATGCACTGAACGCATAAGACACAACAATCTGACATAAAGTCACATGTTTGCCATTTCAAAACACTGCCATTTAAAATGACAATACATGAGCTAATTGGTTAATACATGTGCCAGCTGGCCAAACACCTCAATGGTTAATGGTTAACACTTCAATCAGGATGAAAGTACTATGAAAAGACCACAGGTGAGCACCTTTTTTTTTTACAACAGAAATGGAAGACGAGGAAGAGGAGGAGGAAGAGAAAGAGGAGGAGGAAGAGGAGGAGGAGGAGGAAGAGAAAGAGGAGGAGGAAGAGGAGGAGGAGGAAGAGGAGGAGGAAGAGAAAGAGGAGGAGGAAGAGGAGGAGGAGGAAGAGAAAGAGGAGTAGGAGGAGAAAGAGGAGGAGGAGGAGAAAGAGGAGGAGGAAGAGGAGGAGGAGGAGGAAGAGAAAGAGGAGGAGGAAGAGGAGGAGGAGGAAGAGGAGGAGGAAGAGAAAGAGGAGGAGGAAGAGGAGGAGGAGGAAGAGAAAGAGGAGGAGGAAGAGGAGGAGGAGGAAGAGGAGTAGGAGGAGAAAGAGGAGTAGGAGGAGAAAGAGGAGGAGGAGGAGAAAGAGGAGGAGGAAGAGGAGGAGGAGGAGGAAGAGAAAGAGGAGGAGGAAGAGGAGGAGGAGGAAGAGGAGGAGGAAGAGAAAGAGGAGGAGGAAGAGGAGGAGGAGGAAGAGAAAGAGGAGGAGGAAGAGGAGGAGGAGGAAGAGGAGGAGGAAGAGAAAGAGGAGGAGGAAGAGGAGGAGGAGGAAGAGAAAGAGGAGGAGGAAGAGAAAGAGGAGGAGGAAGAGGAGGAGGAGGAAGAGAAAGAGGAGGAGGAAGAGAAAGAGGAGGAGGAAGAGGAGGAGGAGGAGGAAGAGAAAGAGGAGGAGGAAGAGGAAGAGGAAGAAGAGAAAGAGGAGGAGGAAGAGAAAGAGGAGGAGGAAGAGAAAGAGGAGAGGAAGAGGAGGAGGAGGAAGAGAAAGAGGAGGAGAAAGAGAAAGAGGAAGAGAAAGAGGAGGAGGGGGAAGAGAAAGAGGAGGAAGAAAAGGAGGATGAGGAAGAGAAAGAGGAGGAGGAAGAGGAAGAGGAGGAAGAGAAAGAGGAATAGGAGGAGGGGGAAGAGAAGGAGGAGGATGAAGAGGAAGAGGAGGAGGAGGAGGAAGAGGAAGAGGAAAAGGAGGAAGAGGAAGAGTAGGAGCCTCTATAAGAGTTATTTTCAGCATGGCGGTGGAAGGTATACGACCGGCAGCCCTTTGTGCGCATGCCTCTTGTGCAGGCTATGGAAGAGGCATGAGGAGATTGATGTGTGTGTGATTCAGGGATGGATAAGGCACTCAAGGCGCTTCTTCCCTCGATGTCTGGCAAGGGAAGATATTGCCTGTGATGTGGCCTGTGATGTGGCCTGACCCAGGTGTGCGGCAAGATGCTGCCTAATTATTTTTCTTGCCTCTTTTTTTATTGACAACAGAACCGGAAGAGAATACAATGCTGAATTAAGTCATCGTTTTTGTTATTTTTGGAACAAAATGTATTTTCGATGCTTCAAAAAATTCTAACTAACCCACTGATGTCACATGGACCACATCAGACTGAATCTAAAATATCTTAAACTGTGTTCTGAAGATGAACGGAGGTCTTACGGACTTGGAACGACATGAGGGTGAGTCATTAATGACCTAATTTTCATTTTTGGGTGAATTAACCCTTTATGGCCTGTTTACGGTGTGTTTTATCCGGGTTTTCGCCTGGAAGGCTCTATAGAAATCTGGCATCCTATTGAACGAAGTTAAACTGAGTGTGTACACAGACACCAGAATGAAGGCGTTCACAATAACGTTCATCCGGCAGTAATACAGTACCTTCAGTTCACGTTCGCCAAAAATATGAACGAGCTCATGAACTATCGTTCAATGAACGCGTTTCAGGCACAACACTGCAGATACAACATAAAGACATAGGTAAACATATGTAGAGCACATAACAACAAACCAAACGCGAAGAAACGGAGCAGGTAGAGTTCACGGTGAACATAGGAACAAAGTGTAGGCAGAGGGTAAAGCTAGGTATAAAAATAGATCCCCTAAACATTTTAACCTAAAGTTAGATTTGGTGAAATTAAACAAAACAGCTTTCAACTGCTATTTATGGTCTCAACCCTGGCTCACTAACAGTAACGTTATACCAGTCGACACCAAAGTTACACCGTCATAGCTAAGCCAGTATAACGTTAGTTATGCTACGTAACGTTAGGTAGCTACGTGTGCTAGTGATACATGCTTCATGAACAAATAAATGCCATCAAAATGAAAACAGCAAGATTACCTGTCCAGCAGAAATAAAGCCATCATGGAGTCACTTTTCAGCCCCTTGAGAATGAGATCGTCAGTTGTCGCCACCGCTGGAAAGCCACGCCGATATTGACTCTCGTATGATTTCTTTATTTATCCAAAGACTTTTTGTTCATAGCCTTTTCAAATACTGTCTTCCTTTTTTTTTTACTTGTTTGACTTCGCTGCCTCTATATGCAGGTACTGAGAATTTTGACTGTTCTTTCTCTGCCATAATTGTTATTACTAGCTTCCGTGCCTCTTCAAACGTGTGCGCGCGTGTGGGCTGCTCCTGTATCAGCAGAGGTGGTATCCATGGTAGCGAGGGAGAGTGACAGTCGCACCAGCCAATCATTTCTTTCGTCCCGAATGGAATAATGAGCTGTGTTTATTACAGTCCTGAGAGGACTACAGACACTCGATTTTTATCATTTATTTTCCAGAGTACTTACATTTTAATTATGCATTGATACATAAAGACAGTTTAAACAAATTTGGAAAAAAGTATTTTTGGGGATTTCTACCTACCCTGCCTTTAACTACTTTCTCTTCCAATTACTGTTTGCTTAAATAAAACAGTTTTTTAGTCATTCGGACTTGTTTCTCGATATTAAAGTCACTTTATCAAATGCTTCAAACAGCGATCACAATATCAGAGATAAACTGAGGCTGATTTATCATGTTTCAGCACATAATACATTCAATAAATACATTTACATCAATTCATCTCACAATCGGACAAAAACAACAGTAAAACTCTATATATACAGGCCAATTTACGCACATTTACATTCTTTTTTCAGGAAGAATGGGTTGATTTCAGACATGAATGAAGAGTTATGATAAATGTGTCCTAGCGACTGTAAAAGTGACTGAATGACCTTGATCTTCTTGCCGTCCATGGTGTTGAATTCGCTCTCAGTGCCGATGGTGAAGGTGTTTGTGTTGCTCCTGAGGGCTGTTTTCACACAGATGCTGAATTCATCTCCGTTCTGCTCAATCGTTGTCAGAGGTTTCACTTCTTTCATCATTTTAATGTAAATCTCTGGAGCCGCTGCGTTCATAAAAACACGTTGCACCTCACTTTCATTACATATGAACAACAACTTTAGAAACGTTCAAATTAAAAGAAAACCAGAAGACTGACATACTGAAACCGAATGTATTAAATAAGGGTTATATACTCACATATGGCTCTGAGAAACGCCTCTGGATTCTCCTGTTCACACAGTTTCCAGCTTCCACTAAAGTCCATGATTCCTTTCTTTGACTGTAGATCTGAGATCTGATTCTGATGATGATGTGCGAGTCTGTTTGTGATGGTTTCCTTAATTATGTCTCAGGAGCTTCATGTTTGAGTCTCAAATGAGTCTCTCTGGGCTTCACGTGCACATTAAAGATCAAACATGCCACTTATTATGAAATAAACCATATATGTCCAGAAATTCCTATAAAACCAACGTCCATCCATATTCCTCAAATCCAAAGTCGATGTCAGTCTGTTTCATTGAATTAAAATAAAAGTTTGGGGTCTGTAAGATATTTATTGTTTCTGAAAGTCTCTTCTGCTCACTAAAGCTGCATTTATTTGATCAAAAATACAATAAAAACAGTGAAATATTATTTCAATGTAAATCAGCTGTTTTCTGTGTGAATATATAGTAAAGTGTAATTTATTCCTGTGATCAAAGCTGAATTTTCAGCATCATTACTCCAGTCTTCAGTGTCACATGATCCTTCAGAAATCAGTATATGATTTGCTCAAAAAACCTCTATGATTATTATCAATGTTGAAAACAGCTTCAGATTTCAGAGGAAACTGATATACATTTTATTTTTCAAAATTCTTTGATGAATAGAATGTTCAACTTTCACATTATAAATGTCTTGACTGTTACTTTTGATAAATTTATATTTATCATTGATAAAAGCATTGATTTCTTAAAATAAAAAAGCTTTTAAACAGTTAGACGATAAACGAAGACGATGATAACAAACGAGTCGGACTGAAGTCTCAGTATAAAGTTTCTCAGAAACCGATGATCATCTTTAATAACACAAGATGTCACGAGTGGACGGCTGTTGTTACCAAACCTGTGGTGTGTGATAAACAAAACATGTTTGGATTCTTTTCAAAACAGGTAAAAATGTTATGAGGCGAAGTGAATAAATCTTTCAGATTTAGATAATCAAAAACAAACAAATGAGCATCATGTGACTCTTCATAGAGATTTTCATAAATTGAAGCACCAGATGTTCTTTGTAGAAACTGCCTTATATTTGAGCTTCTTCTGCTCACTCCAGGTGCATCATGGGATGCTTTTGAATGCTAGTGAAGGAGGAACATGTGAGGAGCAAGTCATGCTTTAGAAGCTTCTTGTCCATCTGCTAAAAAAGTCAAAATCTAATATAAAAATCTTCATAAAAAATAAGTTTTGTCCACAAAACTTGACTTCAGAATGTTTTAAGAGCAAAAGCAACATAAATTCATAAACAAGTTTGAAGAGTACATTGGCCATTTTAGCTAGCAATAAATACAGATGAAAACGTTTAGTGAGTGTATCACTGAAAGCAGGTCCGGAGGAGGTCAGAAATGCCTGTGGGCACATCACAAAAACATGAGGGTTAGCTATGGGAAGAATATAAACAAGCCACTGGGACTTGGCTGTGTTGTACCAAACAAACAGCTGCCTTCCTTCTCCTCTTCATTCGCCTGCATAACCCTAACCCTAACCATAACCATAACCCGCTGTCCTGCAGAGTTCAGCTCCAACCCTAATCTAACACACCTGAACAAGCTGATCAATGTCTTCAGGATTACTAAGGCTACAGGCAGGTGAGGGGGTTTTCAGGGTTAGAGCCAAACTCTTCAGGACAGCGAACATGCCTAGCCTAACCTAACCTGAAGATCTGAACACAAGAGTCATGGGATACGCATGTAAAACGCAGATAATACCAATTGTCTAGTACCAGGATACTAAAACAGGACAAGCGTGACACGTACGACATATGCACTCAGACCACTAGAAATAATAGTTTAATAATTTTCCACTGCAAAAAACACATATAAAATACAAACAAACAAGCATCCTCAGTCTTTCTGATGAAACAGCTCTTCCTCCTCCAGCAGGTTATGTGGACCCGGATCACTCAAACACCGAGGCAGGTTATGCTCCTCCACATCCAGAGCAAACGTCACGCTCAGCTTATGTCCTCGGCTGTCCGGGTTCTGGATCTGAGCGGATCCGTCGGTGTTCTGGCTTCTGGATCCGTCGGGCTTCTCAGGGTCTCCGAGGACTGACACTAGGACACTCGGCCTGGCTGTCTGACCTTGGCTATCTGGAAGACAACATTTCAAAACGTCATGCATCATTCTGTTACTGAATGACCTTGGAAACACCTGAGAAGGTCACCTGACTCAAGTGACCTTGGAAACACCTGAGAAGGTCACAAGACTCGAGTGACCTTGGAAACACCTGAGAAGGTCACCTGACTCAATTGACCCTGGAAACACCTGAGAAGGTCACCTGACTCGAGTGACCTTGGAAACACCTGAGAAGGTCACTTGACTCGAGTGACCTTGGAAACACCTGAGAAGGTCACCTGACTCAAGTGACCTCGGAAACACCTGAGAAGGTTACCTGACTCCAGTGACCCTGGAAACACCTGAGAAGGTCACCTGACTCGAGTGACCTTGGAAACACCTGAGAAGGTCACCTGACTCGAGTGACCTTGGAAACACCTGAGAAGGTCACCTGACTCGAGTGACCTTGGAAACATCTGAGAAGGTCACCTGACTCGAGTGACCCTGGAAACACCTGAGAAGGTCACCTGACTCAAGTGAACTTGGAAACACCTGAGAAGGTCACCTCACTCGAGTGACCCTGGAAACGCCTGAGAAGGTCACTTGACTCAAGTGACCCTGGAAACATCTGAGAAGGTCACCTGACTCAAGTGACCTTGGAAACACCTGAGAAGTCACCTGACTCGAGTGACCCTGGAAACACCTGAGATGGTCACCTGACTCGAAGCGGCCTCTCCGCACTGCAGGAGACTCGGAGCGATTAGCAGGAACCGTCAGAAAGTGGCTCATCTGGAAAAGTGACACTCTGAAATTACTGGCTTTTCCTTTGGCTTGAGCGTTTAAATACAGACAAATAAATAAAAGCATAACTTTCTTTCTTTCTTTTCTTACTCACCCGCCTCTCTATTTCCACACGCTGTTTCCTGATCCGCGTCTCGCTCCAGTCGTCTTCTGCAGCTTCAGGCATCAGTGTGTGTCTGCTGTACGAGCGCAGCTAACCACACACACACACACACACACACACACACACACACACACACACACACACACACACACACACACACACACACACACACACACACACACACAATAGTTACTTACACAGTCCAGTAAATAAGACTGCAGTGAACAGAGCAAGACACACACACATTCAAGCACTGAAGCACAGAATCCTAGCACACTGCTAAACTCACACAGTGCAGTACACACGTAATATCACCTGCTGCTTCTTTTGAAAAAATAGTGTAAAACACATTATACAAGCATAAAAATTTCAAACAAAATACTACATCAGGTGACCTCATAATGCATGTTTAATTCAGTGAGAGCTTTAGCAACACAAATGCACAATTATTTGTCATGCCAATAAAATTAAAAAAAAAAATTAATCTAAATCTGGCATAAATTACAAAAAAAGGTCATTTTGACCAATGAGTCAAGATGATGTTGAACCATGTCACCAAGGTATTCTACACAGAACATTCACACTGGCACAGAACACATGCAATCAGTATGTCGTGTGTCTCACTCTCTGTCGCGTCTTCTGCAGGTTTGCTCGCAGAATCTTTCTGATTTCTTCTTCTCGTTCTTTAGAGATGTTAATCGTCCTCCTGCTGCGCTGCTGTCTGCAGACACACACACATGCAGTGAGAAGCATGATGTTTATGTGCAGTGTGAGGAGTGTGATTTGAGGGTGTGCAGTGTGAGGAGTGTGTGCAGTGTGAGGAGTGTGTGCAGCGTGAGGAGTGTGTGCAGCGTGAGGAGTGTGTGCAGTGTGTGGAGCGTGATTTGAGGGTGTGCAGCGTGAGGAGTGTGTGCAGTGTGAGGAGTGTGATGTGACCGTGTGCAGTGTGAGGAGTGTGATGTGAGCGTGTGCAGTGTGTGAGGAGTGTGTGTAGTGTGAGGAGTGTGATGTGAACGTGTGCAGTGTGAGGAGTGTAATGTGAGTGTGTGCAGTGTGAGGAGTGTGTGCAGTGTGAGGAGTGTGTCCAGTGTGAGGAGTGTGATGTGAGTGTGTGCAGTGTGAGGTGCGCGTGTGCAGTGTGAGGTGAGCGTGTGCAGTGTGTGCAGTGTGAGGAGTGTAATGTGAACGTGTGCAGTGTGAGGAGTGTGATGTGAGCGTGTGCAGTGTGAGGAGTGTGTGCAGTGTAAGGAGTGTGTGCAGTGTGAGGAGTGTGTGCAGTGTGAGGAGTGAGTGCAGTGTGAGGAGTTTGATTTGAGTGTGTGCAGTGTGAGGAGTGTGTCCAGTGTGAGGAGTGTGTGCAGTGTGTGCAGTGTGAGGAGTGTGATGTGAGCGTGTGCAGTGTGAGGAGTGTGTGCAGCATGAGGAGTGTGTGCAGTGTGAGGAGTGTGTGCAGTGTGAGGAGTGAGTGCAGTGTGAGGAGTGTGTGCAGTGTGTGCAGTATCAGGAGAGTGTGCAGTGTGAGGAGTGTGATGTGAGCGTGTGCAGTGTGAGGAGTGTGTGCAGCATGAGGAGTGTGTGCAGCATGAGGAGTGTGTGCAGTGTGAGGAGTGTGTGCAGTGTGAGGAGTGTGATGTGAGCGTGTGCAGTGTGAGGAGTGTGTGCAGCATGAGGAGTGTCTGCAGTGTGAGGAGTGTGATGTTAGCGTGTGCAGTGTGAGGAGTGTGTGTAGTGTGAGGAGTGTGATGTGAACGTGTGCAGTGTGAGGAGTGTGATGTGAGTGTGTGCAGTGTGAGGAGTGTGTGCAGTGTGAGGAGTGTGAAGTGAGTGTGTGCAGTGTGAGGTGAGCGTGTGCAGTGTGAGGTGAGCGTGTGCAGTGTGAGGAGTGTGTGCAGTGTGTGCAGTGTGAGGAGTGTAATGTGAACGTGTGCAGTGTGAGGAGTGTGATGTGAGCGTGTGCAGTGTGAGGAGTGTGTGCAGTGTAAGGAGTGTGTGCAGTGTGAGGAGTGTGTGCAGTGTGAGGAGTGAGTGCAGTGTGAGGAGTTTGATTTGAGTGTGTGCAGTGTGAGGAGTGTGTGCAGTGTGTGCAGTGTGAGGAGTGTGATGTGAGCGTGTGCAGTGTGAGGAGTGTGTGCAGCATGAGGAGTGTGTGCAGTGTGAGGAGTGTGTGCAGTGTGAGGAGTGTGAGGAATGAGTGCAGTGTGAGGAGTGTGTGCAGTGTGTGCAGTATGAGGAGTTGGCAGTGTGAGGAGTGTGATGTGAGCGTGTGCAGTGTGAGGAGTGTGTGCAGAGTGAGGAGTGTGATGTGAGTGTGTGCAGTGTGAGGAGTGTGATGTGAGTGTGTGCAGTGTGAGGAGTGTGTGCAGTGTGAGGAGTGTGATGTAAGCGCGTGCAGTGTGAGGAATGTGTGCAGTGTGAGGAGTGTGTGCAGTGTGTGCAGTGTGAGGAATGTGTGCAGTGTGAGGAGTGTGTGCAGTGTGAGTGTGAGGAGTGTGTGCAGTGTGAGGAGTAAGTGCAGTGTGAGGAATATGTGCAGTGTGAGGAGTGTGATGTGAGCGTTTGCAGTGTGTGTGAGGAGCGTGATATGAGCGTGTGTAGTGTGTGTCAGGAGAGTGATGTGAGCGTTTTCAGTGTGTGTGAGGAGAGTGATGTGAGCGTGAGCAGTGTGTAAGGAGTGTGATGTGAGCTTGTGCATAGTGTTTTAGGAGAGTGATCTGAGCGTGTGCAGTGTGTGTGATGAGTGTGATGTGAGCGTGTGCAGTGTGTAAGGAGTGTGATGTGAGCGTGTGCATAGTGTTTTAGGAGAGTGATCTGAGCGTGTGCAGTGTGTGTGAGGAGTGTGATGTGAGCGTGTGCAGTGTGTGTGAGAAGAGTGATGTGAGCGTGAGCAATGTGAGGAGTGTGATGTGAGCATGTGCAGTTTGAGGAGTGTGTGCAGTGTGAGGAGTGTGAGGAGTGTGTCCAGTGTGAGGAGTGTGTGAAGTGTGAGGAGTGTGTGCAGTGTAAGGAGTGTGAGAAGTGAGTGCTGTGTGAAGAGTGTGTCCAGTGTGAGGAGTGTGTGCAGTGTGAGGAGTGTAATGTGAACGTGTGCAGTGTGAGGAGTGTGATGTGAGTGTGTGCAGTGTGAGGAGTGTGTGCAGTGTAAGGAGTGTGTGCAGTGTGAGGAGTGTGTGCAGTGTGAGGAGTGAGTGCAGTGTGAGGAGTTTGATTTGAGTGTGTGCAGTGTGAGGAGTGTGTCCAGTGTGAGGAGTGTGTGCAGTGTGAGGAGTGTGATGTGAGCGTGTGCAGTGTGAGGAGTGTGTGCAGCATGAGGAGTGTGTGCAGTGTGAGGAGTGTGTGCAGTGTGAGGAGTGTGAGGAGTGAGTGCAGTGTGAGGAGTGTGTGCAGTGTGTGCAGTATGAGGAGTGTGTGCAGTGTGAGGAGTGTGATGTGAGCGTGTGCAGTGTGAGGAGTGTGTGCAGCATGAGGAGTGTGTGCAGTGTGAGGAGTGTGTGCAGTGTGAGGAGTGTGTGCAGTGTGAGGAGTGTGAGGAGTGAGTGCAGTGTGAGGAGTGTGTGCAGAGTGAGGAGTGTGATGTGAGTGTGTGCAGTGTGAGGAGTGTGATGTGAGTGTGTGCAGTGTGAGGAGTGTGTGCAGTGTGAGGAGTGTGATGTAAGCGCGTGCAGTGTGAGGAATGTGTGCAGTGTGAGGAGTGTGGGCAGTGTGTGCAGTGTGAGGAATGTGTGCAGTGTGAGGAGTGTGTGCAGTGTGAGTGTGAGGAGTGTGTGCAGTGTGAGGAGTAAGTGCAGTGTGAGGAATATGTGCAGTGTGAGGAGTGTGATGTGAGCGTTTGCAGTGTGTGTGAGGAGCGTGATATGAGCGTGTGTAGTGTGTGTCAGGAGAGTGATGTGAGCGTGTGCAGTGTGTGTGAGGAGTGTGATGTGAGCATGTGCAGTTTGAGGAGTGTGTGCAGTATGAGGAGTGTGTGCAGTGTGAGGAGTGTGAGGAGTGTGTCCTGTGTGAGGAGTGTGTGCAGTGTGAGGAGTGTGAGGAATGTGTATAGTGTGAGGAGTGTGTCCAGTGTGAGGAATGTGAGTAGTGTGTCCAGTGTGAGGATTGTGAGGAATGTGTGCAGTGTGAGGAGTGAGTGCAGTGTGAGGAGTGTGTGCAGTGTGAGTGTGAGGAATGTGTGCAGTGTGCGGAGTGTGTGCAGTGTGAGGAGTGTGTGCAGTGTGAGGTTTGTATGCAGTGTGAGGAGTGTGATGTGAGTGTGAGGAGGGTGATGTGAGTGTGCAGTGTGTGTGACGAGCGTGTGCAGTGTGTGTGAGGAGCGTGATGTGAGCGTGTGCAGTGAGTGAGGAGAGTGATGTGAGCGTTTGCAGTGTGTGTGAGGAGCGTGATATGAGCGTGTGTAGTGTGTGTCAGGAGAGTGATGTGAGCGTGTGCAGTGTGTGTGAGGAGAGTGATGTGAGCGTGAGCACTGTGTAAGGAGTGTGATGTGAGCGTGTGCAGAGTGTTTTAGGAGAGTGATCTGAGCGTGTGCAGTGTGTGTGAGGAGTGTGATGTGAGCGTGTGCAGTGTGTGTGAGAAGAGTGATGTGAGCGTGAGCAATGTGAGGAGTGTGATGTGAGCATGTGCAGTTTGAGGAGTGTGTGCAGTGTAAGGAGTGTGAGAAGTGAGTGCTGTGTGAGGAGTGTGTCCAGTGTGAGGAGTGTGTGCAGTGTGAGGAGTGTGTGCAGTGTGAGGAGTGTGAGGAGTCTGTCCAGTGTGAGAAGTGAGTGCAGTGTGAGGAGTGTGTGCAGTGTGAGGAGTGAGTGCAGTGTGAGGAATATGTGCAGTGTGAGGAGTGTGATGTGAGCGTTTTCAGTGTGTGTGAGGAGAGTGATGTGAGCGTGTGCAGCGTGTGTGAGGAGTGTGATGTGAGCGTGTGCAGTGTTTTAGGAGATTGATGTGAGCGTGTGCAGTGTGTGTGAGGAGTGTGATGTGAGCGTGAGCACTGTGTAAGGAGTGTGATGTGAGCGTGTGCAGAGTGTTTTAGGAGAGTGATCTGAGCGTGTGCAGTGTGTGTGAGGAGTGTGATGTGAGCGTGTGCAGTGTGTGTGAGAAGAGTGATGTGAGCGTGAGCAATGTGAGGAGTGTGATGTGAGCATGTGCAGTTTGAGGAGTGTGTGCAGTGTAAGGAGTGTGAGAAGTGAGTGCTGTGTGAGGAGTGTGTCCAGTGTGAGGAGTGTGTGCAGTGTGAGGAGTGTGTGCAGTGTGAGGAGTGTGAGGAGTCTGTCCAGTGTGAGAAGTGAGTGCAGTGTGAGGAGTGTGTGCAGTGTGAGGAGTGAGTGCAGTGTGAGGAATATGTGCAGTGTGAGGAGTGTGATGTGAGCGTTTTCAGTGTGTGTGAGGAGAGTGATGTGAGCGTGTGCAGCGTGTGTGAGGAGTGTGATGTGAGCGTGTGCAGTGTTTTAGGAGAGTGATGTGAGCGTGTGCAGTGTGTGTGAGGAGTGTGATGTGAGCGTGTGCAGTGTGTGTGAGAAGAGTGATGTGAGCGTGAGCAGTGTGAGGAATGTGAGGAGTGTGATGTGAGCATGTGCAGTTTGAGGAGTGTGTGCAGTGTGAGGAGTGTGTGCAGTGTGAGGAGTGTGAGGAGTGTGTCCAGTGTGAGGAGTGTGAGGAATGTGTGCAGTGTGAGGAGTGTGTCCAGTGTGAGGAATGTGAGGAGTGTGTGCAGTGTGAGGAGTGTGAGGAATGTGTGCAGTGTGAGGAGTGTGTCCAGTGTGAGGAATGTGAGGAGTGTGTCCAGTGTGAGGAGTGTGAGGAATGTGTGCAGTGTGAGGAGTGAGTGCAGTGTGAGGAGTGTGTGCAGTGTGAGGAGTGTGAGGAATGTGTGCAGTGTGAGGAGTGAGTGCAGTGTGAGGAGTGTGTGCAGTGTGAGGAGTGTGAGGAATGTGTGCAGTGTGAGGAGTGAGTGCAGTGTGAGGAGTGTGTGCAGTGTGAGGAATGTGAGGAGTGTGATGTGAGCATGTGCAGTTTGAGGAGTGTGTGCAGTATGAGGAGTGTGTGCAGTGTGAGGAGTGTGAGGAGTGTGTCCTGTGTGAGGAGTGTGTACAGTGTGAGGAGTGTGAGGAATGTGTATAGTGTGAGGAGTGTGTCCAGTGTGAGGAATGTGAGGAGTGTGTCCAGTGTGAGGAGTGTGAGGAATGTGTGCAGTGTGAGGAGTGAGTGCAGTGTGAGGAGTGTGTGCAGTGTGAGTGTGAGGAATGTGTGCAGTGTGCGGAGTGTGTGCAGTGTGAGGAGTGTGTGCAGTGTGAGGATTGTATGCAGTGTGAGGAGTGTGATGTGAGTGTGAGGAGGGTGATGTGAGTGTGCAGTGTGAGGAGTGTGATGTGAGCGCGTGCAGTGTGTGAGGAGCGTGTGCGGTGTGTGTGAGGAGCATGATGTGAGCGTGTGCAGTGTTTGTGAGGAGCATGATGTGAGCGTGTGCAGTGTGTGTGACGAGCGTGTGCAGTGTGTGTGAGGAGCGTGATGTGAGCGTGTGCAGTGAGTGAGGAGAGTGATGTGAGCGTGTGCAGTGTGTGTGAGGAGCGTGATGTGAGAGTGTGCAGTGTGTGTGAGGAGAGTGATGTGAGCGTGTGCAATGTGTGTGAGGAGCGTGATGTGAGCGTGTGCAGTGAGTGAGGAGAGTGATGTGAGAGTGTGCAGTGTGTGTGAGGAGCGTGATGTGAACGTGTGCAGTGTGTGAGGAGCGTGATGTGAGCGTGTGCAGTGTGTGTGAGGAGCGTGTGTGTGAGGAGATTGATGTGAGCGTGTGCAGTGTGTGTGAGGAGCGTGATGTGAGCGTGTGCAGTGAGTGAGGAGAGTGATGTGAGCGTGTGCAGTGTGTGTGAGGAGCGTGATGTGAGCGTGTGCAGTGAGTGAGGAGAGTGATGTGAGCGTGTGCAGTGAGTGAGGAGAGTGATGTGAGCGTGTGCAGTGAGTGAGGAGAGTGATGTGAGCGTGTGCAGTGTGTGTGAGGAGCGTGATGTGAGCGTGTGCAGTGAGTGAGGAGAGTGATGTGAGCGTGTGCAGTGAGTGAGGAGCGTGATTTGAGCGTGTGCAGTGAGTGAGGAGAGTGATGTGAGCGTGTGCAGTGTGTGTGAGGAGCGTGATGTGAGCGTGTGCAGTGAGTGAGGAGAGTAATGTGAGCGTGTGCAGTGAGTGATGAGCGTGATTTGAGCATGTGCAGTGTGTGTGAGGAGCGTGATGTGAGTGTGTGCAGTGTGTGTGAGGAGCGTGATGTGAGCGTGTGCAGTGTGTGTGAGGAGCGTGAAGTGAGCGTGTGCAGTGTTAGGAGTGTGTGGAAACTAACAGTATGGCCGATGCAGTGCCCAGACTGGCTGAACTGTTGCTCTCCAGCAGCATCAAGGCCTGTTTGAGCTCCATCTTATTGTAGAAAGAGATGAGCTTGGGTTCCTGCGATCGCTCTCCAGTGATCAGACACCGCTTGATGTAACGCTTATTAAAGCGATTCAGCCTGCAGATGAACACGCATCAAAAAATAGAACGTTTACAAGATCTTAAATACAAGAGTTCAGTCTGTAAACACCTTGCATCATTTACTCGCCCTTATGTCTCCTGCACGCAGTTAGATACATCAGATAAATGCTAATAAAGCGTCACTGTTTTTGGCCTTCAAAACTATTTTGACCAAAACTGACATTCATTTTTTGCAGAATATTTCAGTAAATCACTATGTTTGGCATTATTTTTCTGTAGAGTACAAAAGAAGAAACCCAACAGACCAAATTTAAGTTGTTATTCACGGTTCAAAGCTTCTGAGAATCAAGGCCTCTACAGTTCATAAAACTCATTTGCAGATTAAACCAAATTGCATGTACTTGGGATTTACGAATCGATATGGGTACTCAATATGTTTTTTGAAGAGCATCTGGTAACTGTATGGAAAAGCAGTGTGAACACTGATTCACAACATGAGGATAAAGAGTAAACTATGACAGGATTTTCAGTTTCAGCTGGACTTTTCCTTCAATGCTGGTCTGAAACGCACTTGTCCCTCCAGTGATGATGTCCGTAGTGTCCGCACACGCCCTCTATTCCAGTTAGCAAAAGTTCCAGAAACTGGTGGAGACACAAAACAGGAGCATTTAACATTTTAATCATCCATTAACCATCCAGCCGAGCAGTTTTCGGCTACATCACGTGTTTCTCAGTCTTTGAGGTCAGGTACACTACCTGAGTGTGAATCTCCTCATTTATTGAACTTTTACTTTGTTTCCTCTTCTTGACGGCCAGAAGGTCAACGAGGGGTCGAATCGTCATTCCCTAAAAACATCAGCAGGTTGATGGTGATCACGTGACAGAAGCCGATATGCCAGAAACCACTGCCTACTCCTACAAATGGATGGATATCTTTCAGCTAAAGGGAGTGAGTGTCCAATTCTCTCACCTGCACAAACACAGTGAAGAAGATGACAGTGATGATGGCGGTGAGAAACATGTCCTTCATGGGAAAGTCGTCACTGGACAACAGGAACGCCAGCGAGAAGGCGATCGCGCCCCTCAAGCCCCCGTACGCCACAATGAACTGATCCTTCCCACTCAGCTTCACCATGCGGTACTTATTAATGATGTACGTTAAACCGATCACACCTGCATGACACACCAACACACAAAACTCACAGCTTACAGACAGATTAGATCTAGAAATATGCAAAACAGACCAATAAAGGCTTAACCCTATTTTCAAGGAATTTTATTTTTTAAGGTTTTGTACAAGGGTTGGGTCAGACACCAATCACACGTATCTGTTAGCTACACTCTACTGTTCAAAAGTTTGGAATGATAAAAAAATAATTGTTTCTGAAAGAGTGTCTTCTGCTCACCGAGGCGGCCTTTATTTGATCATAAATAAAGTAAAAACAGTGAAATATTATTCCAATGTAAATCAGCTATTTTCTATGTGAAAACATAGTAAAGTGTATAAAATTTTCAGCATTATTACTCCAGTCCTCAGTTTCACATGATACTTTAGAAATCATTCTAATATGCTGATTTACAGCTCAATAAAGATGTCTGATTAGACCCATTGGATGTTCCTGATAAACTCTAACTAGAGTAGCACGAGGAGACGCTCACCCAGAACCCTGGACAGCAGGCAGAGGACGATGGTGATGGTGACAAACATCCAGTTCCAGGTGTGCGGCCCGGCCACCGTCGACACGCCCAAGAAGATGAAGATCAGAGTCTCGCTCACGCTGCTCCACATTTTCAGGAAGTACTTGATGGTGGTATAGGATTTGTGGGAAATGTTGGCCTCCACGTAGGGCCGCATCACCACCCCACACGCGATGAGCCTGAGAACCGCACGGAAACCCCAGCGTGAGACACAAGCACAGACTCTGGGCTCATTAGCACTGGGAACGTCAGACTCACGCCATGATGCCGGACAGGTGGAAGACCTCGGCAGACAGATACGCCATGTAACTGTAGAGGAAGACGAAGAGCGGCTCGATCACACGCGTGTGTGCCGTGAAGCGTGAGGTGAAGGCCGCTAGAACGCCGTACACACCCCCCACCATCACTCCGCCCAGCGACACCACGAAGAAACACACAACACCCAAAAACACATTGAGAGCCGTCACCTCGCCTACGTGCGCAAACTCCTCGAACAGGTGATACAGGACCTGAAGAAAACACATTTACGTTAGCTCATGAATAAACATTGACCTCCCTCATATCACATATGACGAGAAGAAAGAAGACATTTGAATGAGGATTTGACCTTCTTCGCCATGTGACTCTGATGATGTGGTGTCAGATGAACCCTGATAGCTGATGGGATTGATGGAGATCCAACAGGAAACACATGACGAAACTACAGCAGACCAGCGTTCTCTGATCTCAGATGCCACAATTTTTTTTAAACTGTTACAGTGCATCCAGAAAGTATTCACAGTGCTTAACTTTTTCCACGTTTTGTTATGTTACAGCCTTATTCCAAAATGGATTCAATTCATTATTTTCCTCAAAATTCTACAAACAATACCCCATAATGACAAGTGAAAGAAATTTGTTTGAAATCTTTGCAAATTTATTAAAAATAAAAACAAGACTTTCGGTTTAAGGATGGCGTGAGTAGACGCACGTGATTGTAGCTCCCGACCTCTTTCGTTCATTTAATCATTTTTTACGATATTTATTCACTACAATTGACTATCTGGCACCTGAAATTACTTGAAATAACGGTGGAGCAAAAATGACAATCAGAAAGCAACTTCGGAATAAAACTGGCGACAAAGACGGTGAAGCTTCGAGCAAGACCGACGATATGGCGCCACCCCCTGAGGGCTTAACGGCTTTACCCGAAGATCTCGAAAGGCTTCGGTCAGTGCTGCTTTCTGATATGACGCAAGTAGTTCACTCTCTTTTAAAAACAGAACTGGCAGGTGCACTGTCACCTGTGAATGCGACATTGGAACAAGTTAAAGCATATTACGAAGCTCATGACGAACGACTTCGCGAGGTTGAAGATGGCCCAAATGACTACAGTGATAGGCTGCTGAATGTCGAGGCTTCAATGGATGCGTTACTGAAGGAGAACGTATCACTGAAGGAAAAGCTGGACGACCTCGAAAATCGCTCTCTGAGATCTAATATGAGAGTTGTGGGCATTCCCGCAAAGTTGGAAGGACAAGACCCGATTAAATTTATGACTGATTTTTTTGAGGAAGTACTGGGGAAAGAATTCTTCACAAGTCCTCTTGTTCTTTCTTGTGCCCACCGAGTCGGACCCAACCTAACCAACGATACAAGGGCCAATCAGACCAAACCCAGAGTGTTTCTGGTTCTTTTTCACTACTTCCAGGACAAACATTGCATCCTCAGATTCAGTAAGCAACAGTGAGAGTTGCTCTTTCGCGGACGCCGGGTGTTTTTCCACCAGGATCTCAGCGCTGAGTTGGGGAAGAAGCGAGCGGCGTTCAAAGTCGTGAAGTCTCGGCTCTACGAAAAGGGAGTCAGATTTGGTCTCTTGTACCCTGCAAGGCTCCGGGTTACTCACGAAGGGAAAACACACTTGTTCAGCACGCCAGAAGAAGCCAACGAGTTCTACCGTTCAAATTGGGGTGAAGAATAATGTGCAAAGACATTCCTTTTGCCTCGGTAAGGGGGTGAGGAAGAGTTAGAAAAAAATAGTTTTTTTTTATTTGTTTTGTTTTTTGTTTTTTTCATATGGTTCCATAGACTTTAATTAAACAGACTCATACCGTAACTATGTTCCAACACAATGTTGCGCTGGACTTATGGCTATAAAATCGTGCATTCCTTTTCTCACCCTTTCTTTTTCTTTCTCTCTCTTATTATTATTATTATTATTTTATTTAATAATAAAATATTATTAACCTGCGACGGTTCGCAGCACATCGCCTGAAGCAACGATCATCGTGTCTGGACCGCTTCCCACGTACCGACTAGGACAAGAAAGGTTCAGTAGATTATTTGCTCTAAATGAATGGTTAATGTCATGGTGTAATGAACAGAAACTGCTCTTTGTAAATAATTGGAATCTGTTCTGGGAGCGACCTAGGCTCTACCGTGCTGATGGCCTGCACCCCAGCAGAATCGGAGCGGCTGTTCTGTCGGACAACTTCTCCAAGACGTTACACACCATATGACTAGTAAGTCAAAGTCCAAATCACAGTCTTTGCTGTCCCAACTTAATTGATATAAGTAGTGTAGAACATTATATAGAAACTGTGTCTATTCCTCGCTTAGTGAGGCCAAACAATAAATCTAGTGTAGGATCTAGCAAAAATCTTATTGTAATTAAACCAGAAAATCTAAATATCAGTGAACAAAAACAATTTCTAAAGCTAGGTCTTCTAAACATTAGATCGCTCACACCTAAGGTGGTTATTGTAAATGAAATGGTCACAGATAATAGTTTCGATGTACTTTGCCTTACTGAAACCTGGCTTAAACCAAATGATTATTTCGGTCTAAATGAGTCCACTCCACCAGGATACTGTTATAAGCATGAGCCCCGTCTGATCGGTCGTGGCGGCGGTGTTGCAACAATCTATAGAGATATTCTAAATGTTACTCAGAAAACAGGTCACAGGTTTAATTCTTTTGAAGTACTTGTGCTATATGTTACGCTCTTAGATGTAAGAAACAAATCCATATTATCTCTAGCCTTGGCTACCCTATATAGACCTCCAGGGCCCTATGCTGACTTCCTAAAAGAGTTGGCATACTTTCTCTCAGATCTATTGGTCAATGTCGATAAAGCAATAATTGTTGGAGACTTTAACATACACAAATGATAGATAGATAACATACACAAATGACATAGATAATACAAATGATACGTTAGGGGCTGCCTTTACAGATTTCTTAAACTCCTTTGGGGTCACGCAAAACGTCAGTGGTCCCACTCATCGTCTAAATCATACACTAGACTTAATTATATCATATGGAACCAATCCAACTGATATAAATATTATACCGCAAAGTGACGATCTCACTGATCATTACATGGTATCTTGCGTAATACGTACTGCTGAAATTTGTCATGTTGCGCCACGTTATCGACCAGGCAGAACAATCGTTCCAACCACTATAGATAGATTCTCAAATAGCTTACCTGATCTATCTCAGCTGCTCAGTGAACCCAAACAAACAGATGAACTAGAGGAAATGACTAGCAGTTTGAGCACCATGTTCTCTAGTACACTAGATATTGTTGCACCAATTAGACTAAAAAAGGTTAGAGAGAAAACTAAAGCACCATCGTACAACAGTGCTACGCATGTTATCAAGAGAGAAACTCGTAACTTAGAGCGTAAATGGAAACAAACTAATTTAGAGGTCTTTAGAATCGCGTGGAAAGACAGTATGTCACGTTATAAAAAGGCTCTAAAAGCAGCCAGGGCTGAGCATCTCCGCAAACTAATAGAAAATAACCAAAATAATCCAAGGTTTTTATTCAACACCGTGGCTAGACTAACAAATAAACAAACATCACCAGAGCAAAATATTCCGTTACAATATAGTAGTAATGATTTAATGAATTACTTCGATGAGAAAATAGAAAGCATCCGAAACACAATTGTAAATATACAATCCTCTATGATGTCTTATGATTCAGCCTCAATTATGGCCCCTCTAGAACAACTACACCGCTTTACAACTATAGGACAGGAAGAGCTAAATAAACTTATCATTGCATCTAAACCAACAACATGTTTATTAGATCCAATACCCACTAAACTACTGAAAGAAGTGTTACCTGTAGTGGAAGAGCCTCTTCTTAATATTATTAACTCATCTTTATTTTTAGGTCATGTTCCAAAAATATTCAAGCTGGCAGTAATAAAACCTCTCATTAAGAAACCGCAATTAGATCCAAATAACTTAGCAAATTACAGACCCATCTCAAATCTTCCATTTATGTCTAAAATACTAGAAAAAGTTGTGTCAGCTCAATTGTGCTCTTTCTTGCAAGAAAATGATATCTATGAAAAATTCCAGTCGTGATTCAGACCGCATCATAGCACAGAAACTGCGCTAGTTAAAATTACAAATGATTTACTTTTAGCTTCTGACCAAGGCTGTATCTCAATACTAGTTCTACTCGATCTTAGCGCTGCGTTCGACACTATAGATCATAAAATACTCTTGGATCGACTACAAAACTACACTGGTGTTCAGGGACAGGCATTAAGCTGGTTTAGATCGTACTTATCAGACCGTTACCATTTTGTCTGTTTAAATGGGGAAAAATCAAAGATAACGTCAGTAGACTATGGAGTGCCGCAAGGATCGGTGTTAGACCCTCTGCTATTCTCAATATACATGCTGCCACTTGGTAATATTATAAGAAAACATGGAATTAATTTCCACTGTTATGCTGATGACACTCAATTATATATCTCATCACGACCATATGAAAACAATAACTTATCTAAATTGACAGAGTGTCTAAATGATATAAAATGCTGGATGACGTGTAATTTCCTGCTATTAAATTCAGATAAAACGGAGGTACTACTTATTGGTCCAAAAAGCTACCCTCAAAATCCCTTACAATACAACTTTAATTTAGAAGGATGTCCTGTTACTTTATCCACTACAGTAAAAGACCTGGGTGTTATACTAGACCGCAACTTGAGTTTGAAAATCATATTTCATATATTACAAGAACAGCCTTTTCCACCTTAGAAACATTGCTAAGCTACGTAACATGCTATCTGTTTCTGATGCAGAAAAGTTAGTTCAGGCATTCATGACCTCGAGACTAGATTATTGTAATGCTTTATTAGCTGGTTGTCCTGCATCCTCAATAAACAAGCTACAGTTAGTGCAAAATGCAGCCGCTAGAGTTCTTACTAGATCAAGAAAATATGATCATATAACACCAATTTTATCATCTCTACACTGGTTACCTATTAAGTTACGTATTAATTACAAAGTATTCCTACTGACCTATAAAGCCCTAAATGGTTTAGCTCCTGGGTATTTAACAGACCTTCTATCGCCATACAATCCATCGCGCTCTTTAAGATCACTAAATTCGAGGCTTCTGGTCATTCCTAGGATATCTAAGTCGACTAAAGGAGGGAGGGCGTTCTCACATTTAGCTCCTAAACTCTGGAATAGCCTTCCTGATATTGTTCGAGACTCAGACTCGCTGTCCCAGTTTAAAACTAGATTAAAGACGCATCTCTTTAACCAAGCATTCACTTAATGCTTAACCTTTAATACTACTGCTGAATCAGTTCGAATGCATTAACATTATGAACATCAGCTATACTAATTATTTCCCATCTGCCTTTCTGCTGTTATCTCGGGACGCTAGTCCCGAGGTAAATAGCGTTCGTCAGCTCCAGTTTGTATCCAGCCTCTCACGGAGACTTCAGATGCCCCAACGCCTGTGAAGAGACGACTCGACGCCTGTGAAGAGACGACTCAAAGCCGGCGATATGTTATGCCATAAATTAATACATGATTAACTGACTGTATTTTTCTATGTACATTTCCGAAATGCACTTTCTGTAAAGCTGCTTTGAGTAAATGTGTATTGTGAAAAGCGCTATACAAATAAATTTGAATTGAATTGAATTGAATTGATTTTATTTATTTTTATTATTATTTTTTTTTTTCCGGCAGGATAGCATATAATTTGACACCGGTTTGACCCTAGTTTTATAAGGGGGCTGCACTTACATTGTACATGACTTAACTTGCTGATTCGCATTCTTTGGAAGTTTTTCGTTATGTTGTATCTGCGATCATCCTCAGTTGGGGAATTAGATCTAGGAATAGTATGTTTTTGGTTGGGAGGGAGGGGCGGTTGGCAGCATTGTTTACCTCTGGTTTCTTGTATCTTATTTTTGTCATTTACAATTCATGGCTACAATTTGCTTTAGATTGAACCCAAGCATGATTTTAATTTATGTATCGTACAGTTAATATAGGTGATGATGATAGAGGTCACCCTGTGAGACTTATGACATGGAATGTCAGGGGTTTAAATGGTCCTGTTAAAAGAGCCAAGGTTTTCTCCCATCTTAAATCTTTCAAACCAGATATATTGTCTTTACAAGAAACACATTTGAGACTCAGTGACCACAATAGAATTCATAAGATATTGCTTAGTCAAATTTTTCATTCCAAATTTAATAGCAGATCAAGAGGTGTGGCAACTTTAATTAATAAGAGAGTACAGTTTATACCTTTGAACACAATCTGTGACCCTAATGGTCGTTACATTATTGTATCTGGGTCTCTTTTTCAAGTCCCAGTGGTTTTAGTTAATGTTTACGCTCCCAATTGGGACGATGTTCAGTTTGCAAATAGTCTCCTATCGATAATTCCCAAGCTTTATACACATCATTTTTTATTTGCTGGGGATTTAAATTGTGTTTTCGATCCTCAGCTGGATAGATCCAGCACTTGTAGTAATGTTTCTGATATGGCAATGGCCTTTTCTCTATTAAGCAACAGAATGGCTGTGTAAATCCTTGGAGATTCTTAAACCCGTTGACTAGACAATTCTCCTTTTATTCCCATGTCCATCATTCCTTTTCTAGACTAGATTATTTTTTTGTAGACAACTTGTTTATATCAATGGTCAATAAAGTTGACTACTCAGCTGGGCAGTCATGGCCTAATGGTAGCAGAGTTGGACTGGTGACCCAAAGGTTGCTGGTTCAATTCCAGTACCGGCAGGAATATGACTGAGGTGTCCTTGAGCAAGGCACCTAACCCCCCAATCGCTCCCCGGGCGCCACTCAAGGCTGCCCGCTGCTCCGGGTGTGTGTATCCACGTTTGCAGTGTGTGTGTGTACACTACTCACTACTCTGCTCCTAATGTGTGTGCACTTACTTGGATGGGTTAAATGCAGAGGTCAAATTCCAAGTATGGGTTACCATACTTGGCCATCACATGTCACTTTCACTTTCACTTTCACTTTCACTATAGTTGTATCCGATCGTGCACCTGTGGTGCTGGACCTGCACTTCCCTTTGAACATCACAGAATGACCAGTCTGGGCATTTAATCCATTATTGCTATCCAATGATAAATTCTGTAACTTTTTCTCATCTAGTATAGATTTTTTTCTGGAATGCAATAGAATAGAAACAGTGTCTTACTCGTTACTCTGGGAGACTTTAAAGGCTTACTTGAGGGGTCAAATAATTTCTTATACATCGTATGCTAACAAAGAACGTAAGAAGGAACTGCAAACACATTCACAATCCATATTAGATTTAGACAGACAATATTCTGAATCACCCACAGCTAAATTACATAAAAAAAGAGTTGACTTGCAGACAAAGTTTAATTTTTTATCCACTTCTCATGCAGAACAATTGATAATGAGGACGCGTGGTCTTTACTATGAATATGGAGACAAATCAAGTCGGCTCTTGGCTCATCAGCTGAAACGTCAAACTGCCTCTCGACTTATTTCTCGGATAAAAGACTCAAATCAAAATTTAGTTAGCAACCCAAAAGAAATTAATACAATATTCAAAAACTTTTACTCCTCATTATATACTTCTGAATTTCCTTCAGATACAATGGATATTGAACATTTCTTAAACAATCTGGATATTCCTACTTTGCAGTCAGATAGGGCAGTGGATTTAGAACGTGACCTCGAGATTGAAGAAATTAGTAAGGATCTTTTAGTAATTTTCTTTATTTTTCTTTATTCTTTCTTTTAATTTTCTAAAGGATTTCTTGTAAATCCTTTAGTAATTTTATCCAGGAGTACAATCTGGATAAAATTAAATCCGAATGGGAAGTTGAACTGGGCATAATTTTGTCTGAGGCTTTTTGGAGGGAGGCATGTAAAAAAGGTCCACTCATCATCATCCTGTCTTAGGTTAGGGCTCATACAATTTAAAGTGCTTCACAGGGTTCACTTGAGCAAGGAATGGTTAGCGAGAATATATCCTGGGTTAGATGCAGCCTGTGATTGATGCTCTTTCTCTCCAGCCAGTCAGACACATACATTCTGGTCTTGCTCCTTTCTAAATAGTTAATGGGAATTGGTTTTTAAAACTATCAGTGAGACTGTTGGGGTGACAATGCGGCCTTGTTCCTCAATAGCTATTTTTGGATCTCCCAGTGACACTATAACAATTACCTTAACTGCAACCCAGAGGGACATCATTGCTTATACTTCTTTATTGGCCCGAAGACGAATCTTGTTAGGTTGGAAATCCCCTACTCCTCCATCTGCAACAGTTTGGCTAGAAGATGTGATGTTCTTTTTAAAATTAGAAAAGATAAAATTTACATTAAAGGGATCTGTGGACAGATTTTATTTCAAATGGGAACCTATTTTGTCATATTTTAAAAATCTGGAAGAATTACCCAGTTAACCTATTTTCCATGTATCTCTCTTTTTACTTCTTGTTGTGTCATTGTATTTGCTGCTTTGACCTCAGTGTAGAACAACCATCTCTGCATCTCTCCACCAATCAGGCCTGAGAACCTTCCAGAAGAACAACCATCTCTGCAGCTCTCCACCAATCGAGGGAAAGATGAGGGACTGGGAGACTCGTCAGGATTGAGGGAAAGATGAGGGACTGGGAGACTCGTCAGGATAGAGGGAAAGATGAGGAACTGGGAGACTCGTCAGGTAGATGGAAAGATGAGGCACTGGAAGAGTCGTCAGGGTCGAGGGAAAGATGAGGAACTGGAAGACTCGTCAGGAACGAGGGAAAGATGAGGCACTGGGAAAGTCGTCAGGATCGAGGGAAAGATGAGGAACTGGGAGACTCGTCAGGATCGAGGGAAAGATGATGAACTGGAAGAGTCGTCAGGATCGAGGGAAAGATGAGGAACTGGAAGACTCGTCAGGGTCGAGGGAAAGATGAGGAACTGGGAGACTCGTCAGGATCGAGGGAAAGATGAGGCACTGGAAGAGTCGTCAGGGTCGAGGGAAAGATGAGGAACTGGAAGACTCGTCAGGAACGAGGGAAAGATGAGGCACTGGGAAAGTCGTCAGGATCGAGGGAAAGATGAGGAACTGGGAGAATCGTCAGGATCGAGGGAAAGATGAGGAACTGGGAGACTCGTCAGGATCGAGGGAAAGATGAGGGACTGGGAGACTCGAAAGGATCGAGGGAAAGATGAATGTACAGAGACATCCTTAATGAACACTCGCTGCAGAGCCCTGGACCTCAGACTGTGGCGACGGTTCATCTTCCAACAGGACAGTGACCCTCAGCACACAACCAAGATAACAAACGACCGTCAGCACACAACCAAGATAACAAACGACCGTCAGCACACAGCCAAGATAACAAAAGGAGTGTCTACGGGACAACTCTGTGAATGTCCTTGAGTGGCCCAGCCAGAGCTCAGACTCAAACCCGATCTGGAGAGATCTGAAAATGTCTGTGCACCGATGCTCCCCATCCAACCTGATGGAGCTTGAGAGGTTCTGCAAAGAAGAATAAGATAAATTGCCCCAAAAATAGGTGTGCCAGGCTTGTAGCATCATACTCAAAAAGACTTGAGGCTGTAATTGGTGCCAAAGGTGCTTCAACAAAGTATTGAGGATGTATATGTGATTTTTTTCGTTTTTTTATTTTTAATAAATTTGCAAAGATTTCAAACAAACTTCTTGCCCTTTGTTACTATGGGGAATTGTTTGTAGTATTTTGAGGAATATAATTAATTGAATCCATTTTGGAATAATGCTGTAACATAACAAAATGTGGAAAAAGTGAAGTGCTATGAATATTTTCCGGATGTACTGTAGATACTAAAGTAAGTTAGTGTCATTCAATTTCCGTGTAAAATTTGTTTAAATGTAAAGATCATTTCTTATAAGTAAAAATAAAAGTCCAGGTTAGAACAAATACGAGCATAGTGACGGTTAGTAGGGCTGCACAACTGGTCAGCATTTTGTGATTATATATCAATATGGTTATAAAGTTATAATAATAATTATGACTACTACTAAGAATATATATAGTACTAAAAATAAGAAATATTAATTTTGTAATATTTAACTGTAAAATAAAAGTATTTAAGAAAAAAAAACCTTTATATTACAACTGTAAAACTACAATCCTAATATTCATGGCTGTGTTAATTTTCAAAGATTAAACCATCAAGCTTTTATTTTAGCAGAAAACTGCACAGTGTTTGTGAAGATGTTTGTTAAAGTGACTCAAACTCAAAGCAGATGCACATAAAGAGTTAGGGTTACCCACACACACACACACACTCTCAGCGGCGGATCATGAGCTGCTTTGTTTATCAGGACTTCGTTCACTGTACGTGAGGAGTGTGTGAGCTTCAGTGTGGAGTGCACTTTCTGTAAAGCTGCTCTGAGACAATGTGTATTGTGAAAAGCGCTATACAAATAAATTTGAATTGAATTGAATTGAGTGTGTGAGCTCCAGTGAGGATTGTGTGAGCTTCAGTGAGGAGTGTGTGAGCTTCAGTGAGGAGTGTGTGAGCTTCAGTGAGGAGTGTGTGAGCTTCAGTGAGGATTGTGTGAGCTTCAGTGAGGAGTGTGTGAGCTTCAGTGAGGAGTGTGTGAGCTTCAGTGAGGAGTGTGTGAGCTTCAGTGAGGAGTGTGTGAGCTCCAGTGAGGATTGTGTGAGCTTCAGTGAGGAGTGTGTGAGCTTCAGTGAGGAGTGTGTGTGCTTCAGTGAGGAGTGTGTGATATTCAATGGGGAGTGTGTGAGCTTCAGTGGGGAGAGTGTGAGCTTCAGTGAGGAGTGTGTGTGCTTCAGTGAGAAGTGTGTGAGCTTCAGCGAGGAGTGTGTGATATTCAGTGGGGAGTAAATGAGCTTCAGTGAGGAGTGTGTGTGCTTCAGTGGGGAGTGTGTGATATTCAGTGGGGAGTGTGTGAGCTTCAGTGAGGAGTGTGTGTGCTTCAGTGAGAAGTGTGTGAGCTTCAGCGAGGAGTGTGTGATATTTAGTGGGGAGTGTGTGAGCTTCAGTGAGGAGTGTGTGAGCTTCAGTGGGGAGTGTATTGAGCTTCAGTGAGGAGTGTGTGAGCTTCAGTGAGGAGTGTGTGAGCTTCAGTGGGGAGTGTGTGAGCTTCAGTGAGGAGTGTGTGAGCTTCAGTGAGGAGTGTGTGAGCTTCAGTGAGGAGTGTGTGTGCTTCAGTGAGGAGTGTGTGATATTCAGTGGGGAGTGTGTGAGCTTCAGCAGGGAGTGTGTGAGCTTCAGTGAGGCTTGTGTGAGCTTCAGTGAGGAGTGTGTGAGCTTCAGTGAGGAGTGTGTGAGCTTCAGTGAGGAGTCTGTGAGCTTCAGTGAGGAGTGTGTGAGCTTCAGTGAGGAGTGTGTGAGCTTCAGTGAGGCGTGTGTGAGCTTCAGTGAGGAGTGTGTGAGCTTCAGTGAGGAGTGTGTGAGCTTCAGTGAGGCGTGTGTGAGCTTCAGTGAGGAGTGTGTGAGCTTCAGTGAGGAGTGTGTGAGCTTCAGTGGGAAGTGTGTGAGCTTCAGTGAGGAGTCTGTGAGCTTCAGTGAGGAGTGTGTGAGCTTCAGTGAGGAGTGTGTGAGCTTCAGTGAGGATTGTGTGAGCTTCAGCGAGGAGTGTGTGAGCTTCAGCGAGGAGTGTGTGAGCTTCAGTGAGGAGTGTGTGAGCTTCAGTGAGGAGTGTGTGAGCTTCAGTGGGAAGTGTGTGAGCTTCAGTGAGGAGTCTGTGAGCTTCAGTGAGGAGTGTGTGAGCTTCAGTGAGGAGTGTGTGAGCTTCAGTGAGGATTGTGTGAGCTTCAGCGAGGAGTGTGTGAGCTTCAGCGAGGAGTGTGTGAGCTTCAGCAAGTTGTGTGTGAGCTTTAGCGAGGAGTGTGTGAGCTTCAGTGGGGAGTGTGTGAGCTTCAGTGAGGAGTGTGTGAGCTTCAGAGAGGAGTGTGTGAGCTTCAGCGAGGAGTGTGTGAGCTTCAGCGAGGAGTGTGTGAGCTTCAGCGAGGAGAGTGTGAGCTTCTGCGTGGAGTGTGTGAGCTTCAGTAAGGAGTGTGTGAGCTTCAGTAAGGAGTGTGTGAGCTTCAGTAAGGAGTGTGTGAGCTTCAGTGAGGAGTGTGTCAGTTTCGTCGAGGAGTGTGTGAGCTTCAGTGAGGAGTGTGTGAGCTTCAGCGAGGAGTGTGTGAGCTTCAGTGAGGAGTGTGTCAGTTTCGTCGAGGAGTGTGTGAGCTTCAGTGGAGAGTGTGTGAGCTTCAGTGAGGAGTGTGTGAGTTTCATCGAGGAGTGTGAAATTCAGCGAGGAGTGTGTGAGCTTCAGTGGAGAGTGTGTGAGCTTCAGCAAGGAGTGTGTGAGTTTCAGTGAGGAGTGTGTGAGCTTCAGTGAGGAGTGTGTGAGCTTCAGTGGGGATTGTGTGAGCTTCAGTGAGGAGTGTGTGAGCTTCAGTGGGGAGTGTGTGAGCTTCAGTGAGGAGTGTGTGGGCTTCAGTGAGGAGTGTGTAAACTTCAGTGAGGAGTGTGTGAGCTTCAGTGGGGAGTGTGTGAGCTTCAGTGAGGAGTGTGTGAGCTTAAGCGAGGAGTGTGTGAGCTTCAGCGCGGAGTGTGTGAGCTTCAGCAAGGAGTGTGTGAGTTTCAGTGAGGAGTGTGTGAGCTCCAGTGAGGATTGTGTGAGCTTCAGTGAGGAGTGTGTGAGCTTCAGTGGGGTGTGTGTGAGCTTCAGTGAGGAGTGTGTGGGCTTCAGTGAGGAGTGTGTAAACTTCAGTGAGGAGTGTGTGAGCTTCAGTGGGGAGTGGTTGAGCTTCAGTGAGGAGTGTGTGAGCTTAAGGCGAGGAGTGTGTGAGCTTCAGCGCGGAGTGTGTGATATTCAGTGAGGAGTGTGTGAGCTTCAGTGAGGAGTGTGTGAGCTTCAGTGGGGAGTGTGTGAGCTTCAGTGAGGAGTGTGTGGGCTTCAGTGAGGAGTGTGTGAGATTCAGTGGGGAGTGTGTGAGCTTCTTCAGTGAGGAGTGTGTGAGCTTAAGCGAGGAGTGTGTGAGCTTCAGCGAGGAGTGTGTGATATTCAGTGGAGAGTGTGTGAGCTTCAGTGAGGAGTGTGTGTGCTTCAGTGAGAAGTGTGTGAGCTTCAGCGAGGAGTGTGTGATATTCAGTGGGGAGTGTATGAGCTTCAGTGAAGAGTGTGTGTGCTTCAGTGAGGAGTGTGTGTGCTTCAGCTGGGAGTGTGTGATATTCAGTGGGGAGTGTGTGAGCTTCAGTGAGGAGTGTGTGAGCTTCAGTGGGGAGTGTGTGAGCTTCAGTGAGGAGTGTGTGAGCTTCAGTGAGGAGTGTGTGAGCTTCAGTGGGGAGTGTGTGAGCTTCAGTGGGGAGTGTGTGATATTCAGTGGGGAGTGTGTGAGCTTCAGTGAGGAGTGTGTGTGCTTTAGTGGGGAGTGTGTGAGCTTCAGTGAGGAGTGTGTGAGATTCAGTGGGGAGTGTGTGAGCTTCAGTGGGGAGTGTGTGATATTCAGTGGGGAGTGTGTGAGCTTCAGTGAGGAGTGTGTGAGCTTTAGTGGGGAGTGTGTGAGCTTCAGTGAGGAGTGTGTGAGATTCAGTGGGGAGTGTGTGAGCTTCTTCAGTGAGGAGTGTGTGAGCTTAAGTGAGGAGTGTGTGGGATTCAGTGGGGAGTGTGTGAGCTTCTTCAGTGAGGAGTGTGTGAGCTTCAGCACAGAGTGTGTGAGCTTCAGTGAGGAGTGTGTGAGTTTCAGTGGGGAGTGTATTGAGCTTCAGTGAGGAGTGTGTGAGTTTCAGTGGGGAATGTGTGAGCTTCAGCGGGGAGTGTATGAGCTTCAGCGGGGAGTGTGTGAGCTTCAGCGGGGTGTGTGTGAGCTTCAGTGAGGAGTGTGTGAGCTTCAGTGAGGAGTGTGTGAGCTTCAGTGAGGAGTGTGTGAGCTTCAGCGGGGAGTGTGTGAGCTTCAGTGGGGAGTGTGTGAGCTTCAGCGGGGAGTGTGTGAGCTTCAGCGGGGAGTGTGTGAGCTTCAGCGGGGAGTGTGTGAGCTTCAGCGGGGAGTGTGTGAGCTTCAGTGGGGAGTGTGTGAGCTTCAGTGGGGAGTGTGTGAGCTTCAGTGAGGAGTGTGTGAGTTTCAG
>NW_027508731.1:182500-185000 GCF_051911475.1 Siphateles boraxobius
TACGCTGGAGGTAAACTAAGGCGGACTGTCACCGGACTAATGATCTTGGTGACAGTGAACGGGCCAATGAATTTGGGGGCAAGCTTATTAGAGACGGATCGGAGAGGAATGTTCTTAGTTGAAAGCCACACTTTTTGACCAACGACGTATACGGGAGGCTTCGACCGGTGGCGATCGGCCTTAGCCTTGGTGCGCGCCCCCACTTGGAGTAGAGCCTCACGGGCTCTAGTCCAAGTGCGGTGACACCTCTGGATTAAGGCGTGAGCGGAGGGGACCGCGACCTCGGATTCCAGACTAGGAAAAATAGGTGGCTGGTAACCTAAACTACACTCAAACGGAGATAGGCCCGTAGCCGACACTGGTAACGTATTGTGGGCGTACTCCACCATGGAAATCTGTTGACTCCAAGAGGAAGGATTCTTAGAAACCAAACATCGCAACACCCTTTCCAGATCTTGGTTGGCTCTTTCGGTCTGACCATTGCTCTGGGGGTGGAACCCTGAGGACAGACTAACTGTCGCCCCCAGTAACTTACAAAATTCTTGCCAAAATTTGGACACAAACTGGGGTCCTCTGTCAGAGACCACGTCCATCGGGAGGCCATGTAAGCGAAAGACGTGGTCAATGACTGTCAACGCTGTCTCCTTAGCTGAGGGTAATTTGGGTAAGGGAATGAAATGAGCCGCCTTCGAGAACCGGTCCACCACAGTCAAAACGACTGTGTTGCCCTGGGAGGGCGGGAGGGCGGTGACAAAATCTAGAGCGATATGGGACCAGGGTCTCGAAGGGACAGGCAGCGGTTGAAGGAGCCCATCAGGCGGACGATTGGAAGTCTTACCAGTGGCACAGACCGAGCAAGCCAAAACAAAACTGTGGATGTCACGAGCCATAAGTGGCCACCAAAATCGTTGCTTGACTAAAAACTTAGTACGATTAACTCCTGGATGACAAGCCACGTTGGAGCAATGACCCCACTGTATAACGTCGGACCGTAATCCCTCCGGCACAAATAAGCGATTCGGTGGGCAACCGGGCGGAGGCATTACCCCTTCTAAGGCCGTCTTGACCTTCGATTCGATCTCCCATACGAGTGTGGAAACAAATAGGGTTTCCGGTAAAATGCACTCGGGAGTAGACGGGCGTTCGGAACGATCAAAAATGCGAGATAAAGAGTCGGGTTTGATGTTCTTAGAACCCGGGCGGTACGAGAGAGAAAAATCAAAGCGACCGAAAAAAAGTGCCCACCGAGCCTGCCTGGAGTTCAATCTTTTGGCGGTTCTGATGTACTCTAGATTCTTGTGATCGGTCCAGACGATAAAAGGAACCCCCGCACCTTCTAACCAATGACGCCATTCCTCCAACGCTAACTTGACTGCCAACAACTCCCTGTTACCAATGTCGTAATTGCGTTCGGCTGGGGATAATCGATGAGAAAAAAACGCGCAAGGATGCATCTTATCGTCTGCGGGCGAACGCTGGGACAGGACTGCTCCTACCCCCACCTCTGATGCGTCGACCTCCACCACGAACTGACGTGAAGAATCAGGGGCAACGAGGATGGGAGCTGAAACAAAGCGGCTCTTGAGTTTGGCAAACACAGCCTCGGCTGTATCTGACCACCTGAACGGAGTTCTGGGGGAGGTCAAGGCAGTCAGAGGTGCGGCTAGTTGGCTGAAGTTGCGAATGAAACGCCGATAGAAGTTGGCGAACCCCAGAAACCTCTGCAGGGCCTTACGGGAATCTGGACTTGGCCACTCTACCACAGCCTTAACCTTCTCAGGGTCCACACGCCTTCCCTCAGACGAAATGATGTATCCTAGAAAAGGAACAGACTGTGCATGAAAATCGCATTTCTCCGCCTTGACAAAAAGCCCATTCTCTAGCAACCTCTGAAGCACTCGTCGAACGTGTTGCACATGTTCCTGGAGAGACGAGGAAAATATCAATATGTCATCCAGGTAAACATATATGAACTGATCTATCATGTCTCGCAACACGTCATTGACCAGTGCCTGGAAGACTGCTGGGGAGTTGGACAGCCCGAAAGGCATGACCAAGTATTCAAAGTGCCCCCTGGGGGTGTTAAAGGCAGTCTTCCATTCATCCCCCTCCCTAATGCGAACCAGATGATAAGCGTTACGCAAGTCCAATTTCGTGAAAACAGACGCTCCCTGCAACCTCTCGAAGGCTGAAGACATTAACGGCAAAGGATAAGTATTCTTTACCGTGATGTTATTCAGCCCCCGGTAGTCAATACAAGGTCGCAGAGACCCGTCCTTCTTTCCCACAAAAAAGAACCCCGCCCCCGCCGGAGAAGAGGAAGGACGGATGAAACTGGTTGCCAGAGAATCAGAAATATATTTCTCCATAGCCTCCCTCTCCGGATTGGAAAGCGAATATAACTTGCCCTTAGGCGGAGACTTACCTGGCAGTAAATCTATGGCACAGTCATAGGGACGATGCGGAGGAAGAGAAGCAGCCCGAGACTTACTGAACACTT
>NW_027508731.1:192500-205000 GCF_051911475.1 Siphateles boraxobius
CAGGTGTTTAGAGTTAATTAGTTGATTCAGATGATTAGGTTAATAGCTCGTTTAGAGACCCTTTTCATGATATGCTAATTTTTTGAGATAGGAATTTTGGGTTTTCATGAGCTGTATGCCAAAATCATCAGTATTAAAACAATAAAAGTGTGCAATGAATCTAAAATATATGAAAGTTTAATTTTTATCATTACATTATGGAAAATAATGAACTTTATCACAATATGCAAATTTTTGAGAAGGACGTATTTTTAACAAGTGCTCAACAGTGAACGTCATGATGGCTGGAAACTGTTATCTGCGGTTCTGCAATTGGTTTTTATTTACGGCCAGCTTCACAAATCACTGAGTAAAGTCAGAGGCCAATTTTATTTGGTCCTTCTTATGTAAACAGTGTGTGACTGATGCTGAATTCCTAACCGTACACTACTCTTACTATTTCTGCCATAGAAAGATATGATAAAGGTAGTGTGAGAAGAACACTGGCATGCAGTTCTGAGTTCAGACAGACACTGTGATCGATGTGACGCCTCTGACCACAATCTAGCTTTGGTTTCAAAAATGGCCTTTAGAACGGCTCCGCTTGGTGAGAAACACCAACTTCCTACGATTCAACTCTTTCTTCTTCTGTAGAGCTGCTTCACCACTGAATCTGAGTTTGTCTCATATTTGATGTTTGTCTCAAGTTTCATAATCATTGATTCTGTTATTTTCCTGTTTATTACTGTGAATGTGCTTTGAAAAGATCTATACGGTATAAAGTGCTGTAGAATTAAACTTAAGCTGGACTGTGACGCTAACAAACTTTGTTGCATTATTTTCCCGTTATTTCTGTAAAGCTGCTTTGAAACACTCTGTATTGTAAAAAGCGCAATACAAATAAATGTGATTTGACCTGACTTAAAGATGACTGGACACACTGTTTTGTTCTGATTCGGCTGTCTTATTTTATTGGTCATTATGCTCACTTTCACAATCATCGTCGATGACATTCAGCATTGGTGATGTTTGCTTGAGATCTTGTATGAAGCAGCTCACGCTCATTATGGCCGACCTCGACGATGGTCCGATGATCCAGAAGGCTGATGTTGAGATCGTGTAGTCAAGATCTAGATCTTAAGTTTACCCTGGAAATCAGCTGAAACTTTGGCTGCGTTTACATGCACACAGCAGCTCAGACCACACACAGTTAGCGGTATATACATGCGCTAGGGTTAGTAAGGCAGAAACCCAAATGCTTTCTCTTCATCCATTACGATGGTGCCATTTACATTCGGTTTCAGACCTCAAACGCCCAGAATAAACTGTGCATGTATACATATGCTGTAGGAGTAAAGACTGCTGAACATGAGAAATATCAATGTCTCTGAAAAGCATAACATGTATGTTGTGAAATGACTTCTCCCAGTTGTCAAGTGCAAAACATAACCAGCATTATCAGAAATCTCCAGTTTGGCCGGAGTTTTTACAAATAATCGTTTTCTGTGATAAAAACGGGGATTTCGTGTAAATGAGAGACCAAACCACAGGGAAATATCTGCGTCTTCCCTTCGTGTAAACGGGCATAGAACTCGCAACGAGAACTCGCAGCGACAAAGACAATGAAAACTAAAGACTAAGGGGCCGTTTACATTATACCTTTTTTAACTAAAAACAGAAAACTATTTATGCGTTTTTTTCACCGTTCGTTTACACGACAACAGCGTTTTGGGGGCATGATTTTTTTTTTTTTTTATGAAATGGTACCGTTATTGCCACTGTTTAAATGACAAAAATGCGAATTTGTGAAAACGGTGATGTCATGTGCATGCTTATTACATGTTCAGTCTTTAGGCACACAGTTTTATTTTGCAAAGTTGGGTTACTCTGGACTCTCTGTATGGGACTGAGTTTATTAATCTGAGAGGGTGTGTTGTGTCTCGGGTCCCTTGAGGGCCGGTTCTGATGGAGCGTCGGGGCCGCTGGTGCTCCATTCCTCCCGCAGACGCTTGAACTCCTGACACACACACACACAAACACACACACGCGGAAGAATTAATGCAGAGACTGGAGAACATGCCAATCTGTGTGAGGATGACGATCTCAGACCTTCAGGACGCTGTAGTTTGAGGTTCTGGCCACGTATCTCCTCCAGGCTTCTGCTGCGATCTCTCTCTGCTTATGAGTGAACCCAATCTGGAAAAGAGTTGCTCAGGTACTGATCAAATGCACACCAACCCCTTCGCCGGACGCAGCTCAGGACAGGAGACACGGGCAGCAGAACTATATCTGATGGTCAGTTTTACCTCTTCATACAGCAGCTTCTCCTCCTGCAGCTCCTCCTGCTGCTGACGGCCCAGAATGCTTTGCTGCAGAGAGCACACATTGTTCAACGTGTCGTCGCTGACCTGTCGAAGGCTCTTCAGGGCTTCTTCATCAGTTGAGACGGGCGTCGCTCCCTCGGTCAACAGCTCAGCCGAGACCTCGTGTAAAACTTCTCCCACCTGTGAAGCAGAAGCGTTTGCAGTGATGCGTCCCATTAATGCTGACGAGGCTGACAGGTCATTAAGACTTACCTTGAAGTCCAGGTATCTGCGGATGATGCTGAGTGTGACGAGATCTTCAGCGCTCAAACCCGACAGATGCTCAAATCCTGCAGGTCAGCATTGATAACCAGCTGGTTACTTTAAAACCAGACTTTAATTTCAAGCAGTAAATTACATTACAGTCAAGCTACTGTGTTTAATCAACATAAACTCCACTGACGATTAACTTTTTAAATCTATGACTAAATTCAGCAATTCACTTAAATTGAACTGGACTGTCAAATGAGGAGCGTTTAGGAGCGTGTTTGATTATTATATGTTTGCTCAGGTGTAAATGTGTAAAACACTGTGACCTTACAAGCATTCTGACATGTTATGTAGTTGCTGATATTAAAAGTTAATTTTTACTTGAGAATGTATGCTATTTTAGCTACAGCCACACTACTGAAAATAAAACAGTGCTCTCTCATACCCAGTTTCCAGAAGATGCAGTAGATGTTTGCGCACAGGTTTTCCAACACATCCCTGACAGCAGAACTGACGTCATGTGAAGATGATGCTGATGCCGGTTCACGACGCTTCACGTCTGAGAGAGAGAGAGAGAGAGAGAGAGAGTCTCTTTTGTGAGAGTTTGAAAAGAGCAGCTTATCCCTTACTTTGGAGGAAAGAAAATAAGTGCATGATGAGGCTTTCTTTGTGATGGTAATGAACTGACGGCTCAATTTAGAAAGTTGCATTTTGTATTCATGCTCACTTTAGCGATTCCCAAACTCTTTAATTAGCTGAACCCCTCTGACAGAATATAAACTTGAGATTTTAAGAGATGTTAGTGTGGAGCAGCGTTTATTGTGAACTTAGACGCTGAAAATTCTGGATCTGTGTACATGAACAGACTGGATCGTGTAAATGAAGACACCGGGTCGGTGTAAATGAACACACTGGATCATAGAAATGAACACACTGGATCGGTGTAAATGAACACACTGGATCGTGTAAATGAACACTGGATCTGTGTAAATGAACACACTGGATCATGTAAATGAACACACTGGATCTGTGTAAATGAACACACCGGATCTGTGTACATGAACAGACTGGATTGTGTAAATGAACACACTGGATCTGTGTAAATGAACACACTGGATCATGTAAATGAACACTGGATCAGTGTAAATGAACACACTGGATCTGTGTAAATGAACACACTGGATCTGTGTAAATGAACACACTGGATTTGTGTAAATGAACACACTGGATCATGTAAATGAACACACTGGATCGGTGTAAATGAACACACTGGATCGGTGTAAATGAACACACTGGATCGGTGTAAATGAACACACTGGATCGGTGTAAATGAACACACTGGATCTGTGTAAATGAACACACCGGATCTGTGTACATGAACAGACTGGATTGTGTAAATGAACACTGGATCTGTGTAAATGAACACACTGGATCTGTGTAAATGAACACACTGGATTTGTGTAAATGAACACACTGGATCATGTAAATGAACACACTGGATCGGTGTAAATGAACACACTGGATCGGTGTAAATGAACACACTGGATAGGTGTAAATGAACAAACTGGATCTGTGTAAATGAACACACTGGATCGGTGTAAATGAACACACTGGATCGGTGTAAATGAACACACTGGATAGGTGTAAATGAACAAACTGGATCGGTGTAAATGAACACACTGGATCATGTAAATGAACACACTGGATCGGTGTAAATGAACACACTGGATCGGTGTAAATGAACACACTGGATAGGTGTAAATGAACAAACTGGATCTATGTAAATGAACACACCGGATTGTGTAAATGAACACACTGGATCGGTGTAAATGAACACACTGGATCGGTGTAAATGAACACACTGGATCGGTGTAAATGAACACTGGATCGGTGTAAATGAACACACTGGATCTGTGTAAATGAACACACTGGATCATGTAAATGAACACACTGGATCTGTGTAAATGAACACACTGGATCGGTGTAAATGAACACCCTGGATCAGTGTAAATGAACACACTGGATCGGTGTAAATGAACAAACTGGATCGTGTAAATGAACACTGGATCTGTGTAAATGAACAAACTGGATCGTGTAAATGAACACTGGATCGGTGTAAATGAACACACTGGATCGGTGTAAATGAACACACTGGATCTGTGTAAATGAACACACCGGATCTGTGTACATGAACAGACTGGATTGTGTAAATGAACACTGGATCTGTGTAAATGAACACACTGGATCTGTGTAAATGAACACACTGGATTTGTGTAAATGGACACACTGGATCATGTAAATGAACACACTGGATCGGTGTAAATGAACACACTGGATCGGTGTAAATGAACACACTGGATAGGTGTAAATGAACAAACTGGATCTGTGTAAATGAACACACTGGATCATGTAAATGAACACACTGGATCGGTGTAAATGAACACACTGGATCGGTGTAAATGAACACACTGGATAGGTGTAAATGAACAAACTGGATCTATGTAAATGAACACACCGGATTGTGTAAATGAACACACCGGATCGGTGTAAATGAACACACTGGATCGGTGTAAATGAACACACTGGATCGGTGTAAATGAACACTGGATCGGTGTAAATGAACACACTGGATCTGTGTAAATGAACACACTGGATCATGTAAATGAACACACTGGATCTGTGTAAATGAACACACTGGATCGGTGTAAATGAACACCCTGGATCTGTGTAAATGAACACACCAGATCTGTGTAAATGAACACACTGGATCGGTGTAAATGAACAAACTGGATCGTGTAAATGAACACTGGATCTGTGTAAATGAACAAACTGGATCGTGTAAATGAACACTGGATCTGTGTAAATGAACAAACTGGATCGTGTAAATGAACACTGGATCGGTGTAAATGAACACACTGGATCGGTGTAAATGAACACACTGGATAGGTGTAAATGAACACACTGGATCTGTGTAAATGAACACACCGGATTGTGTAAATGAACACACCGGATCGGTGTAAATGAACACACTGGATCGGTGTAAATGAACACACTGGATCGGTGTAAATGAACACTGGATCGGTGTAAATGAACACACTGGATCTGTGTAAATGAACACACTGGATCATGTAAATGAACACACTGGATCTGTGTAAATGAACACACTGGATCGGTGTAAATGAACACCCTGGATCTGTGTAAATGAACACACCAGATCTGTGTAAATGAACACACTGGATCGGTGTAAATGAACAAACTGGATCGTGTAAATGAACACTGGATCTGTGTAAATGAACAAACTGGATCGTGTAAATGAACACTGGATCGGTGTAAATGAACACACCGGATGGGTGTAAATGAACACACTGGATCGGTGTAAATGAACACCCTGGATCTGTGTAAATGAACACACTGGATCTGTGTAAATGAACACACCGGATCGGTGTAAAGGAACACACTGGATCGGTGTAAATGAACACACTGGATCGGTGTAAATGAACACACTGGATCGGTGTAAATGAACATACTGGATCGGTGTAAATGAACACACTGGATCGGTGTAAATGAACACACTGGATCGGTGTAAATGAACACACTGGATCGGTGTAAATGAACACACTGGATCGGTGTAAATGAACACACCGGATCGGTGTAAATGAACACACTGGATCATGTAAATGAACACTGGATCGGTGTAAATGAACACACTGGATCGGTGTAAATGAACACACTGGATCGGTGTAAATGAACACACTAGATCGGTGTAAATGAACACACTGGATCGGTGTAAATGAACACACTGGATCGGTGTAAATGAACACACTGGATCATGTAAATGAACACTGGATCGGTGTAAATGAACACACTGGATCGGTGTAAATGAACACACTGGATCGGTGTAAATGAACACACTAGATCGGTGTAAATGAACACACTGGATCGGTGTAAATGAACACACTGGATCGGTGTAAATGAACACACTGGATCATGTAAATGAACACTGGATCGGTGTAAATGAACACACTGGATCGGTGTAAATGAACACACTGGATCGGTGTAAATGAACACACTAGATCGGTGTAAATGAACACACTGGATCGGTGTAAATGAACACACTAGATCGGTGTAAATGAACACACTGGATCGGTGTAAATGAACACACTGGATCGGTGTAAATGAACACACTGGATCGGTGTAAATGAACACACTGGATCGGTGTAAATGAACACACTGGATCGGTGTAAATGAACACACTAGATCGGTGTAAATGAACACACTGGATCGGTGTAAATGAACACACTAGATCGGTGTAAATGAACACACTGGATCGGTGTAAATGAACACACTGGATCGGTGTAAATGAACACACCGGATCGGTGTAAATGAACACACTGGATCGGTGTAAATGAACACACTGGATCAGTGTAAATGAACACACTAGATCGGTGTAAATGAACACACTGGATCGGTGTAAATGAACACACTGGATCGGTGTAAATGAACACACCGGATCGGTGTAAATGAACACACTGGATCATGTAAATGAACAGACTGGATCGGTGTAAATGAACACACTGGATCATGTAAATGAACACACCGGATCGGTGTAAATGAACACTGGATCGGTGTAAATGAACACACTGGATCATGTAAATGAACACACTGGATCATGTAAATGAACACACCGGATCGGTGTAAATGAACACTGGATCGGTGTAAATGAACACACCGGATCTGTGTAAATGAACACACTGGATCATGTAAATGAACACACCGGATCGGTGTAAATGAACACTGGATCGGTGTAAATGAACACACCGGATCTGTGTAAATGAACACACTGGATCGGTGTAAATGAACACACTGGATCGGTGTAAATGAACACACTGGATCGGTGTATATGAACACTAGATCGGTGTATATGAACACTGGATCAGTGTAAATGAACACACTGGATCGGTGTAAATGAACACACTGGATCGGTGTAAATGAACACTGGATCGGTGTAAATGAACACACCGGATCTGTGTAAATGAACACACTGGATCGGTGTAAATGAACACACTGGATCGGTGTAAATGAACACACTGGATCGGTGTAAATGAACACTAGATCGGTATAAATGAACACTGGATCAGTGTAAATGAACACACTGGATCGGTGTAAATGAACACACTGGATCGGTGTAAATGAACACACTGGATCGGTGTAAATGAACACTTTGGATCGGTGTAAATGAACACTGGATCAGTGTAAATGAACACACTGGATCGGAGTAATTGAACACACCGGATGGGTGTAAATGAACACACTGGATCAGTGTAAGCGAACACACTGGATCGGTGTAAATGAACACACTGGATCATGTAAATGAACACACTGGATCAATGTAAATACACTGAGCACTGAAACCGTTGGTCAATTACCTAGGGCATGGCAGTGTTTTAATCCCTGATATGTGAGCTGTGCTGTAAGCTGTGTATTTTTATGCGTTCAGGCTGGCTGATGTGTCCGTACCTGCAATTACCCCGTGCCGATCTCGCGTTATGCCCATCTCTTCCTCCTCGCTCCTCCAGATCTGCAACAGGAGCTGTGGCGCAGTGACGTCTCTCTCGCCACGCCAGCACTGCACACGCGTGACGGCCTGCGGACTCTCACACAGCTCCAGCAGAGTCCCGATTAGCGCAATCAGCATGTGTGTGGGGCTCCGCTGCACATCACACATGTGGTCAAACACACGCCAGTCGAACACACACCAGTCGAACACGTGCCAGTCGAACACACGCCAGTCGAAGTCAAGTCAAGTCACCTTCATTTAGATAGCGCTTCTAACAATATAGAACATTTCACAGCAGCTTTACAGTGATAATAGGAAATTAAAGTAACAGAGATTGTTTTGGCTTTACAGCAGCTCTAAAATGAAGTTATTGTCCAGATAAAGTTAGTTTTGATTGATTCACTTCCATCGCAACAATCATTAGTTATTAATTAGGGGCCGCTAACACGAAACTGTTCTAACAGAAAACCCTTAATGCGATCCGGACCGCTCATTTGCACAAAACAGTGCCTGGTGGCTAGAGAACGCAAACCATGAAATAGGTTCCAAGGTATAAGCGATGAAAAATGCATAATACAGAATTTTTTATCGATTCCGCATAGCCACGTAAACCGGAATCATCCCAACAACATTTTATCTGTACAGAGGTAAAAGGAAGGGAAGGAGGCCTCACAGGGGAAAGACTAGTTGACACTTCAGGACTCTCTCAAGGCCCTCGGCCTCGTCCTGCTCGCCACATACCCCCATCGCCCCTCGCAGGCTGGGGGGTAACCACGAGACTGCACTCTACACGCCAATTGAACACACGCAAGTCGAACACATGCCATTTGAATACGCGCCAGTCGAACACACACCAGTCGATCACACGCCAGTCGAACACACGCCAGTATAACACACGCCAGTATAACACACGCCAGTCAAACACATGCCAGTCAAACACACACATTTTTCACACACTCATGCTGAATGTTTGCACCTGCAGCTGCTGAAGGAGCAGATCAACTCCACCTCCCGCCACAAACACGTCCTCCGTCCCGAAACAGCCCACAACACATGACCTGCACAGAAGAGAAGAAATCATATTTGGCATGAAGTAAATGTGAGGAGATTTTCCCCAGTATTTACAGTGCATTCGGAAAGTATTCACAGTGCTTCACTTTTTCCACATTTTGTTATGTTACAGCATTATTCCAAAATGGATTAAATTCATTTTTTTCAATACTTTGCTCAATACTTTGTTGAAGCACCTTTGCCACCAATTTCAGCCTCAATTATTTTTTGAGTATGATGCTACAAGCTTGGCACACCTATTTTTGGGCAGCTTCTCACATTCTTCTTTGCAGAACCTCTCAAGCTCCATCAGGTTGGAATGGGGAGAGTCACAGCCATTTTCAGATCTCTCCAGAGATGTTCAATCGGGTTTGAGTCTGGGCTCTGGCTGGGCCACTCAAGGACATTCACAGAGTTGTGCCGTAGCCACTCCTGTGTTATTTTGGCTGTGTTCTTAGGGTCGTTTGTTATCTTGGTTGTGTGCTGACGGTCGTTGTCCTGTTGGAAGATGAACCGTCGCCCCAGTCTGAGGTCCAGAGCTCTGGAGCAGGTTTTCATCAAGGCTGTCTCTGTACATTCATCTTTCCCTCGATCCTGATGAGTCTCCCAGTCCCTCATCTTTCCCTCGATCCTGACGAGTCTCCCAGTTCCTCATCTTTCCCTCGATCCTGACGAGTCTCCCAGTTCCTCATCTTTCCCTCGATCCTGACGAGTCTCCCAGTTCCTCATCTTTCCCTCGATCCTGACTAGTCTCCCAGATCCTCATCTTTTCCTCGATCCTGTCGTGTCTCCCAGTCCCTCCATCCTGACGAGTCTCCCAGTTTCTCATCTTTTCCTCGATCCTGACTATTCTCATAGTTCCTGCTCTTTCCGTCTATCCTGACAAGTCTGCCAGTCCTTCATCTTTCCCTCGATCCTGACGAGTCTCCCAGTTCCTCATCTTTCCCTCGATCCTGACTAGTCTCCCAGTTCCTCATCTTTCCCTCGATCCTGACGAGTCTCGCAGTTCCTCATCATTCCCTCGATCCTGACGAGTCTCCCAGTCACTCATCTTTCCCTCGATCCTGACTAGTCACCCAGTTCCTCATATTTCTCTCGATCCTGACGAGTCTCCCAGTCCCTTATCTTTCCCTCGATCCTGGCGAGTCTCCCAGTCCCTCATATTTCCCTCGATCCTGACGAGTCTCCCAGTCCCTCATCTTTCTCTCGATCCTGACGAGTCTCATTGTTCCTCATGTTTCCCTCGATCCTGACGAGTCTCCCAGTTCCTCATTCCCTCGATCCTGACGAGTCTCTCAGTTACTCATCTTTCCCTCGATGCTGAAGAGTCTCCTGGTTCCTCATCTTTCCCTCAATCCCGACGAGTCTCCCATGTTCATCTTTTCCTCGATCCTGACGAGTCTCCCAGTTCCTCATCTTTCCCTCGATCCTGACTAGTCTTCCAGTTCCTCATCTTTCCCTCGATCCTGACGAGTCTCCCAGTTCCTCATCTTTCCCTCGATCCTGACGAGTCTCCCAGTCACTCATCTTTCCCTCGATCCTGACGAGTCTCCCAGTTCCTCATCTTTCCCTCGATCCTGACGAGTCTCCCAGTTCTTGCCTTTTGCCTTTTGCCAAACTCCAGATGGGTTTTCATGGGCTTTTACTCTGGAGTGCCTTCCGTCTGATTGGTGGAGCGCTGCAGAGATGGTTGTTCTTCTGGTGGTGGTTCCAGAATTCTTCCATTTACGGATGATGGAGGCCCTTGTGCTCATGGGGACCTTCAGTGCTGCAGAAATATTTCTGAACCCTTCTCCAGATCTGTGCCTCAATACAATCCTGTCTCAGAGCTCTACAGAAAATTCCTTGGACTTCATGGCGTGGTTTGTGCTCTGACATGCACTGTTAACTGCGGGACATTATATAGAAGTTTCCAAATCATGTCCAATCAACTGAATGCACCACAGGTGGAGTCCAATCCAGTTGTAGAAGCATCTCAAGGATGATCAGTGGAAAAAGGATGCACTTGAGCTCAATTCTGAGTGTCATGGTAAAGGTTGTGAATACTTATGTACTAATGATTTTTTTCGTTAAAAAAAAATTTGCAAAGATTTCAAACTAATTTCTTTCATGTTGTCATTATGGGGTATTGTTTTTAGAATTTTGAGGAAAATAATGAATTTAATCTATTTTGGAATAATTCTGTAACATAACAAAATGTGGAAAAAGTGAAGCGCAGTGAATACTTTCCGGATGTACTGTATGTGGAAACCTTCATCTTGCATTCACAGCGAATTTCCCACAGAGAAATAAACACGCGTGTCTCACCAAACGCAGTCGACGGTGGACAGCATTAGTTTATTATGACCCAAACCACTGAAGATCAGAGCAGTGTCCAAACTCAAATACTGAATCAGCATCTCCACACCGTCACTGCCGAACAACTCCTGAACACACAGGTGTAATCGTTTAACCAGTGCTAGTTAGGTGTTCTTGATCGTATCGTCTGTATGATGCGTCTCACCTTCTTGTGCATGTCTCCCTCACAGAGGACAGACAGAATGAACTGGGAGTCGATCTGAATCTCCAGAGACACGGCATCCTCGGCCTCCGGTCTCCCTATGAACCAGCGCAGCACCCCTAACACACACATACACACCCACACCCACACACACACCCACACACACACACACATTTAGTCTTCAGTATTTCAGCAGTAAACGCTGTGATACTCCACACACACTCTCTCTCACACACACACACACACACACACACACACACACACACTCACCCAGAAGCTGCCCGATCGCCCCCTGATCGCACAGATCCTGCCGGAGTGCCTCGAGGTCCAGGGAAACCACGGATCTGAGCACTCGGACACAGTACCTCATCTGGGCCTTCTTCCCGCCCCGCCCACCGCTGCCATGGAAACTGTGGCCCCGCCCGCTGAAGGAGTCTGACCACAGAAACATGAAGAGACATATCAGCACAAAGTACATCTTTCCAGTATCTATACTGAATCAGAGTATTTATAATCATTGAAACATGAACTACACTGCAAGTTCGAGCCAGACTGGGGAGAGAGGTGCAGTAACAATGTAAAATATGTGACAAAATAATGTTTTTTTTTAACAATCAAGCATGAAAGCATATTCCAGTACACCCTAAAACAAAATCAAGACTTTGTAAAAGGGCATAATGTGGATAAAAATAGTGGATATAGATAGCTTATATAGTGTGCTGGCAGTGATGCGGTACCTTCCTGAAGACACCAGTCGAGCAGCAGCAGCAGGAGTGTGTTCCCCTGACACGTCATGTAGTCGTCCAGCATCAGAGGAGCCAGAGAGATCAGACACGCCAAC
>NW_027508731.1:207500-217500 GCF_051911475.1 Siphateles boraxobius
GATCACATTCAACAAGAGCTTCTTCATCTCGAAGTCCTCGTGGTTGAAGGACAGCTTGAGGTTTCGCACCAGAGGATTGTGGCTCTTCACTGAGAAATACAATTCACAGATCTTCATTCGAGGTCACAGAGATGAACAAACGCTTATGAAAAACACCAATACTTACACTCAGGGAATGTGACGAACAGCGTGAGATGCTTGACAAACCCGCTCTCCTGAAACACACACAGAGCTTAATAAGAAGAGCGTTAGGCTCGTGGGGAAGAGCATTAGGCTCGTGAAGAAGAGAGTTAGGCTCGTGCAGAAGAGCGTTAATTTCGTGGAGAAGAACGTTAGGCTCGTGTAGAAGAGCGTTAGGCTCGTGAAGAAGAGCGTTAGGCTCGTGAAGAAGAGCTTTAGTTTTCGTGGAGAAGAAAGTTAGGCTCGTGAAGAAGAGCGTTAGGCTCGTGGAGAAGAGCGTTAGGCTCGTGGAGAAGACCGTTAGGGTCGAGGAGAAGAGCGTTAGGCTCGAGGAGAAGAGCGTTAGGCTCGAGGAGAAGAGCGTTAGGCTCGAGGAGAAGAGCGTTAGGTTCGTGGAGAAGTGGGTTAGGCTCGAGGAGAAGAGCGTTAGGCTCGTGGAGAAGAGTGTTAGGCTCGTGGAGAAGAGGGTTAGGCTCGAGGAGAAGAGCGTTAGGCTCGTGGAGAAGAGCTTTAGGCTGGTGAAGAAGAGCGTTAGGCTCGTGAAGAAGAGCGTTAGGCTCGTGGAGAAGAGCTTTAGGCTCGTGAAGAAGAGCGTTAGGCTCGTGGAGAAGAGCGTTAGGCTCGAGGAGAAGAGCGTTAGGTTCGTGGAGAAGAGCGTTAGGCTCGTGAAGAAGAGCGTTAGGCTCGTGGAGAAGAGCGTTAGGCTCGTGAGGAAAGAGCGTTAGGCTCGAGGAGAAGAGCGTTAGGCTCGTGAGGAAAGAGCGTTAGGTTTGTGGAGAAGAACGTTAGGCTCGTGAGGAAAGAGCGTTAGGCTCGTGGAGAAGCGCGTTAGGCTCGTGGAGAAGAGCGTTAGGCTCGTAAGGAAAGAGCGTTAGGCTCGAGGAGAAGAGTGTTAGGCTCGTGAGGAAAGAGCGTTAGGCTTGTGGAGAAGAGCGTTAGGCTCGTGGAGAAGAGCGTTAGGCTCGTGAGGAAAGAGCGTTAGGCTCGTGAGGAAAGAGCGTTAGGCTCGTGGAGAAGGGCGTTAGGCTCATGGAGAAGAGCGTTAGGCTCGTGGAGAAGAGCGTTAGGCTCGTGAGGAAAGAGCGTTAGGCTCGTGGAGAAGAGGGTTAGGCTCGAGGAGAAGAGCGTTAGGCTCGTGGAGAAGAGCTTTAGGCTGGTGAAGAAGAGCGTTAGGCTCGTGAAGAAGAGCGTTAGGCTCGTGGAGAAGAGCTTTAGGCTCGTGAAGAAGAGCGTTAGGCTCGTGGAGAAGAGCGTTAGGCTCGAGGAGAAGAGCGTTTGGTTCGTGGAGTAGAGCGTTAGGCTCGTGAAGAAGAGCGTTAGGCTCGTGGAGAAGAGCGTTAGGCTCGTGAGGAAAGAGCGTTAGGCTCGAGGAGAAGAGCGTTAGGCTCGTGAGGAAAGAGCGTTAGGTTTGTGGAGAAGAACGTTAGGCTCGTGAGGAAAGAGCGTTAGGCTCGTGGAGAAGAGCGTTAGGCTCGTGGAGAAGAGCGTTAGGCTCGTAAGGAAAGAGCGTTAGGCTCGAGGAGAAGAGTGTTAGGCTCGTGAGGAAAGAGCGTTAGGCTTGTGGAGAAGAGCGTTAGGCTCCTGGAGAAGAGCGTTAGGCTCGTGAGGAAAGAGCGTTAGGCTCGTGAGGAAAGAGCGTTAGGCTCGTGGAGAAGGGCGTTAGGCTCATGGAGAAGAGCGTTAGGCTCGTGGAGAAGAGCGTTAGGCTCGTGAGGAAAGAGCGTTAGGCTCGTGGAGAAGAGCGTTAGGCTTGTGGAGAAGAGCATTAGGCTCGTGGAGAAGAGCGTTAGGCTCGTGAGGAAAGAGCGTTAGGCTCGTGGACAAGAGCGTAGGCTCGTGAGGAAAGAGCGTTAGGCTCGTGGAGAAGGGTGTTAGGCTCGTGGAGAAGAGCGTTAGGCTCGTGGAGAAGAGCGTTAGGCTCGTGAGGAAAGAGCGTTAGGCTCGAGGAGAAGAGCGTTAGGCTTGTGAGGAAAGAGCGTTAGGCTCGAGGAGAAGAGCGTTAGGCTCGTGAGGAAAGAGCGTTAGGCTTGTGGAGAAGAGCGTTAGGCTCGTGGACAAGAGCGTTAGGCTCGTGAGGAGAGAGCGTTAGGCTTGTGGAGAAGAGCGTTAGGCTCGTGGAGAAGAGCGTTAGGCTCGTGAGGAAAGAGCGTTAGGCTCGTGGAGAAGGGCGTTAGGCTCGTGGAGAAGAGCGTTAGGCTTGTGGAGAAGAGCGTTAGGCTTGTGGAGAAGAGCGTTAGGCTTGTGGAGAAGAGCGTTAGGCTCGAGAAGAAGAGCTTTATGCTCTAGAAGAAGAGCGTTAGGATTGTGAGGAAAAAGCGTTAGGCTCGAGAATAAGGCGTTAGGCTCGTGGAGAAGAGCATTAGGCTCGTGAGGAAAGAGCGTTAGGCTCGGGGAGAAGAGCGTTTAGGCTCGAGAAGAAGAGCTTTATGCTCTAGAAGAAGAGCGTTAGGATTGTGGAGAAGAGCGTTAGGTTCGTGGAGAAGAGCGTTAGGCTCGTGAGGAAAGAGCGTTAGGCTCGAGAAGAAGAGCGTTAGGCTTGCGGAGAAGAGCGTTAGGCTCGTGAGGAAAGACCGTTATGCTCGTGGAGATGGGCGTTAGGCTCGTGGAGAAGAGCGTTAGGCATGTGGAGAAGAGCTTTAGGCTGGTGAAGAAGAGCGTTAGGCTCGTGAAGAAGAGCGTTAGGCTCGTGGAGAAGAGCGTTAGGCTCGTGAAGAAGAGCGTTAGGCTCGTGGAGAAGAGCGTTAGGCTCGTGGAGAAGAGCGTTAGGCTCGAGGAGAAGAGCGTTAGGCTCGAGGAGAAGAGCGTTAGGCTCGTGGAGAAGAGCGTTAGGCTCGTGGAGAAGAGCGTTAGGCTCGTGGAGAAGAGCGTTAGGCTCGTGAAGAAGAGCGTTAGGCTCGTGAGGAAAGAGCGTTAGGCTCGTGAGGAAAGAGCGTTAGGCTCGAGGAGAAGAGCGTTAGGCTCGTGAGGAAAGAGCGTTAGGCTTGTGGAGAAGAACGTTAGGCTCGTGAGGAAAGAGCGTTAGGCTCGTGGAGAAGAGCGTTAGGCTCGTGTAGAAGAGCGTTAGGCTCGTAAGGAAAGAGCGTTAGGCTCGAGGAGAAGAGTGTTAGGCTCGTGAGGAAAGAGCGTTAGGCTTGTGGAGAAGAGCGTTAGGCTCGTGGAGAAGAGCGTTAGGCTCGTGAGGAAAGAGCGTTAGGCTTGTGGAGAAGAGCGTTAGGCTCGTGAGGAAAGAGCGTTAGGCTCGTGGAGAAGGGCGTTAGGCTCGTGGAGAAGAGCGTTAGGCTCGTGGAGAAGAGCGTTAGGCTCGTGAGGAAAGAGCGTTAGGCTCGTGGAGAAGAGCGTTAGTCTTGTGGAGAAGAGCGTTAGGCTCGTGGAGAAGAGCGTTAGGCTCGTGAGGAAAGAGCGTTAGGCTCGTGGACAAGAGCGTAGGCTCGTGAGGAAAGAGCGTTAGGCTCGTGGAGAAGGGCGTTAGGCTCGTGGAGAAGAGCGTTAGGCTCGTGGAGAAGAGCGTTAGGCTCGTGAGGAAAGAGCGTTAGGCTCGAGGAGAAGAGCGTTAGGCTTGTGAGGAAAGAGCATTAGGCTCGAGGAGAAGAGCGTTAGGCTCGTGATGAAAGAGCGTTAGGCTTGTGGAGAAGAGCGTTAGGCTCGTGGACAAGAGCGTTAGGCTCGTGAGGAAAGAGCGTTAGGCTTGTGGAGAAGAGCGTTAGGCTCGTGGAGAAGAGCGTTAGGCTCGTGAGGAAAGAGCGTTAGGCTCGTGGAGAAGGGCGTTAGGCTCGTGGAGAAGAGCGTTAGGCTTTTGGAGAAGAGGGTTAGGCTTGTGGAGAAGAGCGTTAGGCTCGAGAAGAAGAGCTTTATGCTCTAGAAGAAGAGCGTTAGGATTGTGAGGAAAAAGCGTTAGGCTCGAGAATAAGGTGTTAGGCTCGTGGAGAAGAGCATTAGGCTCGTGAGGAAAGAGCGTTAGGCTCGGGGAGAAGAGCGTTAGGCTCGAGAAGAAGAGCTTTATGCTCTAGAAGAAGAGCGTTAGGATTGTGGAGAAGAGCGTTAGGTTCGTGGAGAAGAGCGTTAGGCTCGTGAGGAAAGAGCGTTAGGCTCGAGAAGAAGAGCGCTAGGCTCGTGGAGAAGAGCGTTAGGCTCGTGAGGAAAGACTGTTATGCTCGTGGAGAAGGGCGTTAGGCTCGTGGAGAAGAGCGTTAGGCATGTGGAGAAGAGCGTTAGGCTCGAGAAGAAGAGCTTTATGGTCTAGAAGAAGAGCTTTAAGATCGTGGAGAAGAGCGTTAGGCTCGTGGAGAACAGCGTTAGGCTCGAGAAGAAGAGCTTTATGCTCTAGAAGAAGAGCGTTAGGATCGTGGAGAAGAGCGTTAGGCTCGTGGAGAAAAGCGTTAGGCTCGAGAAGAAGAACGTTAGGCTCGTGGAGAAGAGCGCTAGGCTCGAGAAAAAGAGCGTTAGGCTTGTGGAGAAGAGCGTTAGGCTCGTGGAGAAGAGCGTTAGGCTCGTGGAGAAGAGCGTTAGGATCGTGGAGTTTACAGCAGTGATGACTGTGGACTCACGATCAGAGGAGCGCTCGGGTTCGATGCGATCAGAGACAGCAACACTAGCAGGTCGTTCCTCAGCTGACGATCATAATGCCGGAAACCGTTGAGAAGCTGATGGAAAAATGCTTCCTTCAAAGATCTGCCATGCAGAAGAGAAAACACAGGATCGTTTAGAGGCAGTGTTCAGATTCTCATGTGCTCATTAAAGGGATAGTTCAATCAAAAATGAAAATTAGACCATTATTTACTCACCCTCAAGTCATCCTAGGTGTATATGACATTCTACTTTCAGACGAATACCATCTGAGTTATATTAAAAAATATCCTCACTCTAGCTTTATAATGGAAGTGAAAGTCCATAAAGTGCATCCATCTATGATAAAAGTGCATCTATCACCATAAAAGTGACCTCATGGCTCTGGGGGGTTAATAAAGGCCTTCTGAAGCAAAGACATGCGTTTGTGTAAGAAAAATATTCATATTTAACATGTTACAAAGTAACCTGTAGCCCCCCCCCCCCCCCCCCTCCCTCTTCCCTCCTGGAGAGGAAGTCAGCCACAGCCATCTGTGCACCCGGCCTGTGGACCACCTGGAATTTAAAAGGCTGTAAAGCTGGATACCAACGGGTGATCCGCGCGTTGGTATCCTTCATGCGGTGGAGCCACTGCAGGGAAGCGTGGTCCGAACAGAGGGTGAACTCCCGCCCCAGGAGGTAGTAGCGGAGGGTGAGAACAGCCCACCTGATGGCTAAACATTCTTTTTCGATGGTGCTGTACATCGTCTCTCTCTTAGAGAGCTTCCGACTGATGTACAGCACCGGCCGCTCTTCACCCTCCACCTCCTGGGACAGGACCGCGCCCAGCCCCCTGTCCGATGCGTCCGTCTGTAGGATGAAAGGGAGAGAGAAGTCAGGAGCATGTAAAAGCGGCCCGCCACACAGAGCAGCCTTTATCTGGGTGAAAGCCTGCTGACACTGCTCCGTCCACTGGACCGTATCTGGTGCTTCCTTTTTAGTTAGATCAGTCAGCGGGCTAGCGAGGTCTGAATAATTAGGTACAAACCTCCTGTAATATCCCGCTAGCCCCAGGAACTGTCTAACCTCCTTTTTGGTCTTAGGCCTCGGACAGGTCGCAACCGCTGCCGTCTTATCAATTTGGGGACGCACCTGTCTGTGACCCAAGTGGAAGCCCAGATACCTTACTTCCACACGCCCAACCGCACACTTCTTCGGGTTGGCCGTGAGCCCAGCCCTTCTCAGCGTCTTCAGGACAGCCCGCAAATGCTGCATATGACGCTGCCAATCGTTACTATAGATGATAATATCATCCAAGTAGGCAGCGGCATATGCAGCATGCGGCCAGAGAATTTTGTGCATCAGACGCTGAAAAGTCGCCGGAGCCCCGAACAAGCCGGAAGGAAGGGTGACAAATTGGTGTAATCCAAACGGCGTTGTAAAAGCTGACTTTTCTTTGGACATGGGAGACAAGGGGATCTGCCAATAACCCTTTGTTAAGTCCAGTGTCGAATAAAAACGAGCAGTACCCAGCCGATCAAGCAATTCGTCAACCCTCGGCATTGGATAAGCATCAAACTTAGACACCGCGTTCACCTTTCTATAGTCCACACAGAAGCGGACCGAGCCGTCGGTTTTAGGAACTAAAACTATCGGGCTCGCCCAGTCACTGCTGGACTCTTCTATTACCCCCATATCCAGCATAGCCTCTAATTCGTTCTGAACTACCTTTTTTTGTGTTCAGGTAAACGATACGGGCGGCAGCGCACCACCACCCCCGGATCCGTCTCAATGTGGTGCTGAATGAGGTCCGTTCGACCAGGCAGGGGAGAGAACACATCAGCAAATTCAGCTTGTAAATTTTTAATGTCAGTGAGCTGGGAGGGTGAGAGGTGATCTCCGCCAAGAGCCAGCGCGAGAGATTGTGGTTTTGTGTTCGCTTCTGGCCCAAGATCCTCCTCTCCGCTCACTACCGTCGCCAGCATCACTGACTCTGCCTCAACCCACTTTTTGAGGAGGTTGAGGTGATAAATTTGATGTGCCCCGCCCCTATCTGTTCGAACTACCTCATAGTTGAGATCGTTAACCCGCCGTGTGACCTCAAAGGGTCCTTGCCACTTTGCGAGTAATTTAGAGCTACAAGTAGGGAGTAAAACAAGCACCTTATCTCCCGGTGCAAATTGCCGAAGTCTAGCCCCCCTGTTGTACAGCTGACTCTGTCTGTCCTGGGCCCGTAACAAATTCTCCATTGATAGCCGCCCCGAAGTGTGGAGTTTTGTTCTCAGGTCCAAGACATACTGAATTTCGTTCTTACTAGCGGACGGTCCGTCCTCCCAAGCTTCTCTAAGAACGTCTAACACCCCGCGGGGCTGACGCCCATAGAGAAGCTCGAAGGGGGAAAACCCCGTGGAGAATTGGGGAACCACGCGTACAGCGAACAAGAGGGGTTCTAGCCACTTATCCCAATTTTTGGCGTCTTCGTGAACGAACTTTCGAATCATGGACTTCAAAGTGCGATTAAACCGTTCCACTAATCCGTCTGTCTGTGGGTGGTAGACACTAGTGCGAATCGATTTAATGCCCAATAATTCATAGAGTTCGCGAATAGTTCGTGACATAAACGCCGTGCCCTGATCGGTGAGAATCTCCTTGGGGATTCCCACCCGGGAGATTAACGAAAAGAGCGCGCTCGCAACACTTTTGGCAGAAATGTTACGGAGCGGGACTGCTTCAGGGTACCGCGTTGCGTAATCCACCAGGACTAACGCAAAGCGGTGCCCACGTGCTGACCGTTCCAATGGCCCGATGAGGTCCATACCAATTCGTTCGAAGGGGACCTGCATTAGCGGAAGGGGGCACAATGGTGCTTTTGGATTGGCCGGTGGATTCACCAACTGACATTCACGACAAGACGCGCACCACTTGCGCACATTCTCGTGAATGCCCGGCCAGAAAAACCGGGCCATGAGACGGTTTAGTGTTGCCGTTTGACCTAAATGCCCGGCCATTGGATTACAGTGAGCCGCCTGAAAAAGCATTTCCCGGCGGCTTTTAGGAACTAACAACTGCGTTGTATCCTCTTTTGACTGGGTGTCTTGGGTCACCCGATACAACTTATCTTTTAAAATAGCAAAATAGGGATAAGAGAGCGGTTGGTCTGGGTGGAGTACCTGGCCGTCGATAGAACGGACCTGATTAAACGCATGTTTTAACGTCTCGTCCTGGGACTGCTCCAGGGGAAAATCATCGCGCTCTGTGAGGATAGTTCTCTCCAGAGTACTCCGTTCCCCTGCAGCAGATGCCAGAGGTCCCGGCTCAGCATCTCCCACCTGAACAACCGCTGTCTCTCCCTTGCTTTTCTTTTCCCAAGAGGCATCCGCACATAAAGACCCCAATAATTTACTAAAAGCAGGCCAATTCGTTCCCAGAATTAGCGGATGCCGGAGGTGCGGGTTAACTGCTACCTCTATGCTATGCTTTTGTCCCCTAAATTGAATTACCACAGGCATTATAGGATAACTTACCACCACCCCGTGCACACACCGCACCTTAACCATGCGGCTGTTATCCAATGCCCCAGGTTGAATCAGGCTTTGACGAATGGAGGTTTGGTTGCAGCCTGAATCCACCAAAGCCTGATAAGTACCCCCCTTGATACTCACTGGTATCTGGTACAGGCCAGCTTGATCGGGGGCAGCCTGTGGCGTGTCGGGAACCCGGATCAGCGTCCCCACCTCCATCACCGGACACCGGTCGATAAAGTGTCACGGGTCCCCGCAGCGCCAACAGGCCGGCCCAGGCCTCCCCGCCGCCCCAGTGGCGGGAAGCGGGTCAAGGGATTGGCGTGGAGAGCGCAGGGCTGCCGGAATCGGGGCGGAGTGGTCGACGGACGCAGCCCCCCTGGGTGGGGCCCTGAATGCGGGGACAGGCTCCGCCGGAGCCCCCGTTTTCCACCTCGGCGCCGGCCGGGGCATCAGCCCCCCACGAGACCTGGGAAGGGGGACAGGTTTGGGGAGAGAAGGGGACGAGAGAGAGAGAGAGAGGGAGAGAGAGAGACAGATGGAAGGGGCTCGTCGACGCTCGTCGACCCCTGGGCACGCCACCATGTGATCCTCCGCCAGATGGATGGCCTGGTCCAGCGACGTCGGGCGGTGGCACTGGACCCACTGGGCGGTCTTCTTGGGCAGTTTGGAGATGAATTGTTCCAGTACCACCTTGTTGATAACGTCCTCGACGTCGCCTCCGTCGGCCATCAGCCATCTGCGGCAGGAGTCCCGGAGCTGTTGCGCCATGACGAAGGGTCGGCCGGACTCTTCCAGGGTCAGGGATCTGAACCGCTGGCGATGTTGTTCAGGGGTCCGGCCAACCCGTTGAAGAATGGCGCGCCTCAGGTCTTCATAGACCAGGAGATTCTGGACTGGCAGTTGGTGGGCAGCTATCTGCGACTCTCCCGATAGCAGTGGGATGAGTCGCATGGGGCAGTCCGCTCGGGGCCATCCCCGGGCCTCGGCCGACCTCTCAAAAAGGTCCAGGAATGCCTCCGGGTCATCCTGGGGTCCCATCTTATTGAGAGGCAGGGGCGGGGCCGAGGCCGTAGCTGGATCGGGGACGGCCCGAATCTCCCGATCGAGCCAGCTCCGGAACAGCTCGCGGTCTTCTTGCTGGCCTTGGAGAAGCATTTGGAACCGCTGGTCTTGCTCCTCCTTTACGGCCAGCAGGGCGTGGTGTTGTTCCCTGTGAAGACCCGCGAGCGTTTGAATGAGGTCCGCAAATGGCGTTCCTGGCGGGGTCTGCATGGCGGCGGCAGTCTTCTTCTTCCCGGGTTTCGGCACCAGTGTAATGAAACTCAGCGTGGGTGTAGGAAGAAGAAGACAGGGTCGGCGGAATTGGGACTCGCACTTTATTTAGTAACAAAAATAAAGAAAACAAAAAGGTGCGCTCGTGCGCCTTCACCGTAGTGAAACACTACAGCAATATCCAAAACACTCTTTTCTATTTGAACCAACTCAGTCCGTTTGCCAGTGTGCTCTGTTGTAGTCGCGTGCGAGTCCCAGGCCTCTCTCACTCCTCTCTCATTCCCGGCAGCTTATATGCGGTCTCCACGCCAATCACTGCAATCAGACACAGGTGTTCATCATCTGCACTTGACCCACTTACTCACCGCACAGCCCGCTGACTCGTCTCTCGCTACAGACTTCGCAAAACCACGCCCCCCTCGCCACACCACTAATGTCATGTAATGAGTAAGTAGTAATGAGTAAGAGTTAACATGAAATAA
>NW_027508731.1:222500-237500 GCF_051911475.1 Siphateles boraxobius
TATCAATATATCAATCACACAATCTATCAATCTATCAATCACTCAATATATCAATCTATCAATCACTCAATCTATCAATCACTCAATCTATCAATCTATCAATCACTCAATCTATCAATCACTCAATCTATCAATATATCAATCACACAATCTATCAATCTATCAATCACTCAATATATCAATATATCAATCACTCAATCTATCAATCACTCAATCTATCAATCACTCAATCACTCAATCTATCAATCACTCAATCTATCAATCACTCAATCTATCAATCTATCAATCACTCAATCTATCAATCTATCAATCGCTCAATATATCAATCACTCAATCTATCAATCACTCAATCTATCAATCACTCAATATATCAATCACTCAATATATCAATCTATCAATCACTCAATCACTCAATCTATCAATCACTCAATCTATCAATCACTCAATCTATCAATCTATCAATCACTCAATCACTCAATCTATCAATCACTCAATCTATCAATCTATCAATCACTCAATCTATCAATCTATCAATCGCTCAATATATCAATCACTCAATCTATCAATCACTCAATCTATCAATCACTCAATATATCAATCACTCAATATATCAATCACTCAATCTATCAATCACTCAATCTATCAATCTATCAATCTATCAATCTATCAATCACTCAATCTATCAATCACTCAATATATCAATCACTCAATCTACCAATCTATCAATCACTCAATCTACCAATCACTCAATATATCAATAACTCAATCCACCAATCTATCATTCACTCAATCTACCAATCACTCAATCTATCAATAACTCAATCTATCAATATATCAATCACTCAATCTATCAATCACTCGATATATCAATCACTCAATCTATCAATCACTCAATCTATCAATCTATCAATCACTCAATCTATCAATCACTCAATCTATCAATCTATCAATCACTCAATCTATCAATCACTCAATCTATCAATATATCAATCAAACAATCTATCAATCTATCAATCACTCAATATATCAATCTATCAATCACTCAATCTATCAATCACTCAATCTATCAATGTATCAATCACACAATCTATCAATCTATCAATCACTCAATATATCAATATATCAATCACTTAATCTATCAATCACTCAATCTATCAATCACTCAATATATCAATATATCAATCACTCAATCTATTAATCACTCAATATATCAATCACTCAATCTATCAATCTATCAATCACTCAATATATCAATCACTCAATATATCAATCACTCAATCTATCAATCGCTAAATATATCAATATATCAATCTATCAATCACTCAATATATCAATCTATCAATCTATCAATCACTCAATCTATCAATCACTCAATCTATCAATATATCAATCACTCAATATATCAATCACTCAATATATCAATCACTCAATCACTCAATATATCAATCTATCAATCTATCAATCACTCAATCTATCAATCAATCACTCAATCTATCAATATATCAATCACTCAATATATCAATATATCTATCACTCAATCTACCAATCACTCAATATATCAATATATCAATCACTCAATATATCAATATATCAATCACTCAATCTACCAATCACTCAATATATCAATATATCAATCACTCAATCTACCAATCACTCAATATATCAATATATCAATCACTCAATATATCAATATATCAATCACTCAATCTATCAATCACTCAATATATCAATCACTCAATCTACCAATCTATCAATCACTCAATCTACCAATCACTCAATATATCAATAACTCAATCTACCAATCTATCAATCACTCAATCTACCAATCACTCAATATATCAATAACTCAATCTACCAATCTATCATTCACTCAATATATCAATAACTCAATCTACCAATCTATCATTCACTCAATCTACCAATCACTCAATCTATCAATAACTCAATCTATCAATATATCAATCACTCAATCTATCAATCACTCGATATATCAATCACTCAATCTATCAATCACTCAATCTATCAATCTATCAATCACTCAATCTATCAATCACTCAATCTATCAATCTATCAATCACTCAATCTATCAATCACTCAATCTATCAATATATCAATCACACACAACCCCCCACCTCCCCTCACAATCCTATCAATCATAATATCACCAATCAATCAATCTATCAATCACTCAATATATCAATATATCAATCAATCTATCAATCACTCAATTATCAATCACTTATCTATCAATCACTCAATCTATCAATCACTCAATCTATCAATCACTCAATCTATCAATCACTTAATCTATCAATCACTCAATCTATCAATCACTCAATATATCAATCACTCAATCTATCAATCTATCAATCACTCAATATATCAATCACTCAATATATCAATCACTCAATCTATCAATCGCTAAAAATATATATATATATCAATCTATCAATCACTCAATATATCAATCTATCAATCTATCAATCTATCAATCACTCAATCTATCAATCACTCAATCTATCAATATATCAATCACTCAATATATCAATCACTCAATATATCAATCACTCAATCACTCAATCACTCAATATATCAATCTATCAATCTATCAATCACTCAATCTATCAATCAATCACTCAATCTATCAATCACTCAATCTATCAATATATCAATCACTCAATCTATTAATCACTCAATATATCAATCACTCAATCCATCAATCACTCAATATATCAATATATAAATGCCTCAATCTATCAATATATAAATCACTCAATCAATCACTCAATCTATCAATATATAAATCACTCAATCTATCAATATATAAATCACTCAATCAATCACTCAATCTATCAATCAATCACTCAATCTATAAATATATCAATCACTCAATCTATCAATATATAAATCACTCAATCTATCAATATATAAATCACTCAATCAATCACTCAATCTATCAATCAATCACTCAATCTATCAATATATCAATCACTCAATCTATCAATCTATCAATCACTCAATATATCAATATATCAATCACTCAATCTATCAATATATCAATCACTCAATCTACCAATCACTCAATATATCAATCACTCAATATATCAATCACTCAATATATCAATCACTCAATCTATCAATCACTCAATCTATCAATATATCAATCACTCAATCTATCAATCACTCAATCTATCAATCACTCAGTCTATCAATCACTCAATATATCAATCACTCAATCTATCAATCACTCAATCTATCAATCTATCAATCACTCAATATATCAATATATCAATCACTCAATCTATCAATCACTCAATATATCAATCACTCAATCTATCAATCTATCAATCACTCAATATATCAATCACTCAATCTATCAATCACTCAATCTATCAATATATCAATCACTCAATCTATCAATCACTCAATCTATCAATCACTCAGTCTATCAATCACTCAATCTATCAATCACTCAATATATCAATCACTCAATCTATCAATCACTCAATCTATCAATCTATCAATCACTCAATCTATCAATCAATCACACAATCTATCAATCACTCAATATATCAATATATCAATCACTCAATATATCAATCACTCAATATATCAATATATCAATCTATCAATCACTCAATCTATCAATCAATCACTCAATATTTCAATCACTCAATATATCAATCACTCAATCTATCAATCACTCAATCTATCAATCTATCAATCACTCAATATATCAATCACTCAATCTATCAATCACTCAATCTATCAATCACTCAATCTATCAATCACTCAATCTATCAGTCAATCACACAATCTATCAATCACTCAATATATCAATATATCAATCACTCAATATATCAATCACTCAATATATCAATCTATCAATCTATCAATCACTCAATATATCAATCACTCAATATATCAATCACTCAATATATCAATATATCAATCACCCAATCTATCAATCTATCAATCTATCAATCACTCAATCTATCAATCAATCACTCAATCTATCAATCACTCAATATATCAATATATCAATCACTCAACCTATCAATCAATCACTCAATCTATCAATATATCAATCACTCAATCTATCAATATATAAATCACTCGATCAATCACTCAATCTATCAATATATAAATCACTCAATCTATCAATCAATCACTCAATCTATCAATATATAAATATATAAATCGCTCAATCAATCACTCAATCTATCAATCACTCAATCTATCAATATATAAATACATAAATCACTCAATCAATCACTCAATCTATCAATATATCAATCACTCAATATATCAATCACTTAATCTATCAATATATATATAAATCACTCAATCAATCACTCAATCTATCAATCACTCAATCTATCAATATATCAATCACTCAATCTATCAATCACTCAATCTATCAATATATCAATCATTCAATATATCAATCTATCAATCACTCAATCTATCAATCACTCAATCTATCAATCACTCAATCTATCAATATATCAATCACTCAATCTATCAATCACTCAATCAATCAATCACTCAATCACTCAATCTATCAATCACTCAATCTATCAATCACTCAATCTATCAATATATAAATAACTCAATCAATCACTCAATCTATACTCAATCTATCAATCTATCAATATATAAATCACTCAATCTATCAATCACTCAATCGATCAATCACTCAATCTATCAATATATAAATCACTCAATCTATCAATATATAAATCACTCAATATATCAATCACTCAATCTATCAATCACTCAATCTATCAATCAATCAATCTATCAATATATCAATCACTCAATCTATCAATATATAAATCACTCAATCTATCAATCACTCAATCTATCAATCACTCAATCTATCAATATATAAATCACTCAATCTATCAATCACTCAATCTATCAATCACTCAATCTATCAATATATCAATCACTCAATCTATCAATCACTCAATATATCAATCACTCAATCACTCAATCTATCAATCACTCAATCTATCAATCACTCAATCTATCAATATATAAATCACTCAATCTATCAATCACTCAATATATCAATATATCAATCACTCAATCTATCAATCACTCAATCTATCAATATATAAATAACTCAATCAATCACTCAATCTATACTCAATCTATCAATCTATCAATATATAAATCACTCAATCTATCAATCACTCAATCTATCAATCACTCAATCTATCAATATATAAATCACTCAATCTATCAATATATAAATCACTCAATATATCAATCACTCAATCTATCAATCACTCAATCTATCAATATATCAATCACTCAATCTATCAATCACTCAATCTATCAATCACTCAGTCTATCAATATATAAATCACTCAATCTATCAATCACTCAATATATCAATCACTCAATCTATCAATCAATCACTCAATCTATCAATATATAAATCACTCAATCTATCAATCACTCAATATATCAATCACTCAATCTATCAATCAATCACTCAATCTATCAATCAATCAATCACTCAATCTATCAATATATAAATCACTCAATCTATCAATATCAATAAACTGGATTTACCCACAGATGGAGTAACATATCAACACATAAATGAGTATGCTTTGCATAAAGAAATCAAAGTCTATATTAGCATTGTGACATTCAGCATATTTATAAAAGTTAACATTTTTGCGCATTTATTAATCATTATATATTGTGATTCTCATCACTGTCATCGGTTCTTTGTTTTACTCTACAGATCAAAGGTTTGGAAACATTAAGATTTCGGTTTCCATTAAATCTGAAGCAGCACAAAAGTTTTCAACATTGATAATAATCAGAAATGTTTCTTGAGCAGCAAAAGCTCATGTTAGAATGATTTCCTTCTAGCGTGTTCTCTATCACGGAGTGTGTGGGTCCGACGAGAGGAAAGCTGCCTCAACTGAACGGCACAATGCAGAAAGTGACATAACAACAGATTCTTTTCTTTATGTGAGATATAATGGTTATTCTGTGAGTGAGTGAGCTGAAACTCAGAGAGGGGTGTTCAACCGGAGGCCGCAGTTTCAGGACCCCAGTTTTCTGTTACAGTGCCACCTATCGAACTGGATCACCGAAAACACTCATCATTTAACCCCTTTCGTGGCAAAGATCACAGACGGCCCCAGATTATTGTTCAACATTCATTATTCGTTAAAACATCACACTCTTACTTATTTGATCTGGACAAACTGAGCATCATTAGAAATATTTAAAACTCCAGCTTCGATAGTTGACCACTGTTTATGATAAAACTGGTTTGCAGTGACATTAATTTCTTAATTTATGACAGGAGTGCAAAATTATTAATCTGTAACGTTCGTTATTTTGAATAGAAATCATCCCTCATAAAGCAGTCATTCACGTCTTCTCCGGTGTATTTGTGTTCACACACATACAGCATCCGCCAGGGCTCTTAGTCCAATGGTGCACATATTTGGAGAAATAATGATTTTCATGTTCCACTAAATTATGCGATCTGAAGCTCAAACAGTGAACACAGTGAGATATGCCTATGGATCTATCTCTCCTCTTCGTGATTTGCGTCAGTTCTCTGCACTCTCTTATTCGTTATAGAGCTGTCAATCATCTCACGTGGCTGAACGTGACAATAATCCTGCCCTTCTGCATGACACTTCCTCATTCTGACCTCCGTGAAAACAAAGCTAAGACACATCTCTTCACCTGAAACAAGAAGCTAATAAATGCACGATTTCGAGTATATGTGGTTTGTGTGTGATTTTCGATATTTTCATATGAATAAAGAATGTTTACAGTATTGCTAGGCAAGGTGTAGCCATTAGCTGCATATAAAATGCTATATACCATATTTCAACATCTTTTTTTTAAACTTAAAACCATTTTAAACCGCGACCGGAATATGATACAAATACTCGATGGTGGTTTAAAGTGAGCTTTAAGTAAAAGTGTAATATTAATATTTTAAATTGTGTCATGTAGCTTGATGCTTCTTGCTCTAATCCACCTGCCGTAGGAGCTTTTCTATTCCATAATCTTCTTTGTTAATATATATATATTTATTTATTTTCTTCTAACAAGACTTAAGATAATAGGTGGATCTTGATACTATGTACAACCTAAACCAACTGGATCCTTGAACTGCGGTCCTGAAACCGCTGCCGCCGCTATATCATCCAGTTCGGTAGGTGGCGCTGTCACAAAAAACTGGGGTCCTAAAACTGGGTTCCTAAAACTGGGGTCCTGAAACTGGGGTCCTGAAACTGGGGTCCTGAAACTGCGGTCCTGAAACTGCGGTCCTGAAACTGGGGTCCTGAAACTGGGGTCCTGAAACTGGGGTCCTAAAACTGCAGTCCTAAAACTGGGGTCCTGAAACTGCGGTCCTAAAACTGGGGTCCTGAAACTGGGGTCCTGAAACTGCGGTCCAGAAACTGCGGTCCTGAAACTGCGGTCCTGAAACTGCGGTCCTGAAACTGGGGTCCTGAAACTGGGTCCTGAAACTGGGGTCCTGAAACTGGGGTCCTAAAACTGCAGTCCTAAAACTGGGGTCCTGAAACTGGGGTCCTGAAACTGGGGTCCTGAAACTGGGGTCCTGAAACTGGGGTCCTAAAACTGTAGTCCTAAAACTGGGGTCCTAAAACTGGGGTCCTGAAACTGGGGTCCTGAAACTGGGGTCCTAAAACTGGGGTCCTAAAACTGGGGTCCTGAAACTGGGGTCCTAAAACTGCGGTCCTAAAACTGGGGTCCTGAAACTGGGGTCCTAAAACTGCAGTCCTAAAACTGCAGTCCTAAAACTGGGGTCCTAAAACTGGGGTCCTAAAACTGGGGTCCTGAAACTGGGGTCCTGAAACTGGGGTCCTGAAACTGGGGTCCTAAAACTGGGGTCCTGAAACTGGGGTCCTGAAACTGGGGTCCTGAAACTGGGGTCCTAAAACTGGGGTCCTGAAACTGGGGTCCTGAAACTGGGGTCCTGAAACTGGGGTCCTAAAACTGGGGTCCTAAAACTGCAGTCCTAAAACTGGGGTCCTAAAACTGGGGTCCTAAAACTGGGGTCCTGAAACTGGGGTCCTGAAACTGGGGTCCTAAAACTGGGGTCCTGAAACTGGGGTCCTAAAACTGGGGTCCTGAAACTGGGGTCCTGAAACTGGGGTCCTGAAACTGGGGTCCTGAAACTGGGGTCCTGAAACTGCAGCCTCCGGTTGTGCAGGAACATACTACTGGAAACTCACCGATCTGAGACACACAGTCTGTGGCCGCAGCGCAGAACCGCGTCTCATCCGACACTTTCTCCTTCAGGAACGGCAGACTTCAACACAAGCATTAGTTCATAAACACTTCGTTCACAATGGCATATAACGACTTAAGGCGGGAAATCTCACCCGCAGATCTGAAGTAAATCACAGAGGATTTTGGAATATTCCGGGCGATCTGTCACTTTTTCAGCACAAAGGTTCAGAATCTTACATATGTCCGCGAGATCCCTCAAAAGCTTGACATTTTAAGCATTTTAAGGAAAGTGTTTATCACGTCATCATCATCACAATATAATAACAGCAAATTATTCCACAGAGAGCTTGAGGCTTACAGAGCATCACATCATGGAAACCCGTCGGGAAATAATTAAAGCTGGAAATGCTGATTCTCGTGGATGAAGTGAGACTTCAGGGATCGTTTCCTCAGAGGACGCTGACGTCACTAGAAATAATTACTCACTACACACACTACACACACACACACACACACCTGACGTGCTTCCGCCGCCAGCCAATCACAGACAGCTTGGGAACATATTCTCATTTTGTGATTGTTACAATAATAAATAAAAATCAGTAATAAAAATGCTATGTATCATTTTGTGCTGAGTTGATCTGAATAATGACTCTATCATCTTCTGTAGAGATGCTGAGTTTGTCTCATATTAGATGAAGTTTCATCACTGATTCTGTTAATTTCCTGTTGTGAAACAGTCCGTACTGATAAAGGTCAGACTCGTTCTCATTCACACACATACAGAAAAGACAAAATCACATTTACACAGCTTTAAAATGGCATTTTTTTGATTTAGCCAAAATCTTCTAAGGATACAAATCCACGCTGGCATCTTTTTACCACCTTCCTCAAGATGAAAATCTGTCTTTCTTTTAACGACGACTGAAAACAAGAGAGAAACTGAAAAACGAGCCCATAATAATTCAAGCATAATTCAAGCAAACCGAGTCTTACTGAGTGCGGGTCCTGCAGCAGCTGAACGACTCTCGAGAGATCCACGAATCCCACAGCCTGAAAAACACTGCAGTCAGTCAGAATCACCCGAACCGAGTCCCTGACACAGAGTTCGTACAGAGACTCACTGAACCGAGTCACTGACACAGAGTTCAGACAGAGACTCACCGAACCGAGTCACTGACACAGAGTTCAGACAGAGACTCACTGAACCGAGTCACTGACACAGAGTTCGTACAGAGACTCACTGAACCGAGTCACTGACACAGAGTTCAGACAGAGACTCACCGAACCGAGTCACTGACACAGAGTTCGTACAGAGACTCACTGAACCGAGTCACTGACACAGAGTTCAGACAGAGACTCACTGAACCGAGTCACTGACACAGAGTTCAGACAGAGACTCACCGAACCGAGTCACTGACACAGAGTTCGTACAGAGACTCACCGAACCGAGTCACTGACACAGAGTTCAGACAGAGACTCACTGAACCGAGTCACTGACACAGAGTTCAGACAGAGACTCACCGAACCGAGTCACTGACACAGAGTTCGTACAGAGACTCCCCGAACCGAGTCACTGACACAGAGTTCGTACAGAGACTCACTGAACCGAGTCACTGACACAGAGTTCAGACAGAGACTCACCGAACCGAGTCACTGACACAGAGTTCGTACAGAGACTCCCCGAACCGAGTCACTGACACAGAGTTCGTACAGAGACTCCCCGAACCGAGTCACTGACACAGAGTTCGTACAGAGACTCACCGAACCGAGTCACTGACACAGAGTTCGTACAGAGACTCACTGAGAGTTCAGACAGAGACTCACCGAACCGAGTCACTGACACAGAGTTCGTACAGAGACTCCCCGAACCGAGTCACTGACACAGAGTTCGTACAGAGACTCACCGAACCGAGTCACTGACACAGAGTTCAGACAGAGACTCACCGAACCGAGTCACTGACACAGAGTTCGTACAGAGACTCCCCGAACCGAGTCACTGACACAGAGTTCGTACAGAGACTCCCCGAACCGAGTCACTGACACAGAGTTCGTACAGAGACTCACCGAACCGAGTCACTGACACAGAGTTCGTACAGAGACTCACCGAGAGTTCAGACAGAGACTCACCGAACCGAGTCACTGACACAGAGTTCGTACAGAAACTCCCCGAACCGAGTCACTGACACAGAGTTCGTACAGAGACTCACCGAACCGAGTCACTGACACAGAGTTCACACAGAGACTCACCGAACCGAGTCACTGACACAGAGTTCAGACAGAGACTCACCGAACCGAGTCACTGACACAGAGTTCGTACAGAGACTCACCGAACCGAGGCACTGACACAGAGTTCGTACAGAGACTCCCCGAACCGAGTCACTGACACAGAGTTCGTACAGAGACTCACCGAACCGAGTCACTCACACAGAGTTCGTACAGAGACTCACCGAACCGAGTCACTGACACAGAGATCGTACAGAGACTCACCGAACCGAGTCACTGACACAGAGTTCGTACAGAGACTCACCGAACCGAGTCACTGACACAGAGTTCGTACAGAGACTCACCGAACCGAGTCACTGACACACAGTTCAGACAGAGACTCACTGAACCGAGTCACTGACACAGAGTTCGTACAGAGACTCACCGAACCGAGTCACTGACACAGAGTTCGTACAGAGACTCCCCGAACCGAGACTCTGACACAGAGTTCGTACAGAGACTCCCCGAACCGAGTTACTGACACAGAGTTCAGACAGAGACTCACCGAACCGAGTCACTGACACAGAGTTCGTACAGAGACTCACCGAACCGAGTCACTGACACAGAGTTCACACAGAGACTCACCGAACCGAGTCACTGACACAGAGTTCAGACAGAGACTCACCGAACCGAGTCACTGACACAGAGTTCGTACAGAGACTCACCGAACCGAGGCACTGACACAGAGTTCGTACAGAGACTCCCCGAACCGAGTCACTGACACAGAGTTCGTACAGAGACTCACCGAACCGAGTCACTGACACAGAGTTCGTACAGAGACTCACCGAACCGAGTCACTGACACACAGTTCAGACAGAGACTCACTGAACCGAGTCACTGACACAGAGTTCGTACAGAGACTCACCGAACCGAGTCACTGACACAGAGTTCGTACAGAGACTCACCGAACCGAGTCACTGACACAGAGTTCGTACAGAGACTCACCGAACCGAGTCACTGACACACAGTTCAGACAGAGACTCACTGAACCGAGTCACTGACACAGAGTTCGTACAGAGACTCACCGAACCGAGTCACTGACACAGAGTTCGTACAGAGACTCCCCGAACCGAGACTCTGACACAGAGTTCGTACAGAGACTCCCCGAACCGAGTTACTGACACAGAGTTCAGACAGAGACTCACCGAACCGAGTCACTGACACAGAGTTCGTACAGAGACTCACCGAACCGAGTCACTGACACAGAGTTCGTACAGAGACTCACCGAACCGAGTCACTGACACAGAGTTCAGACAGAGACTCACAGAACCGAGTCACTGACGCAGAGTTCGTACAGAGACTCCCCGAACCGAGTCACTGACACAGAGTTCGGACAGAGACTCACCGAACCGAGTCACTGACACAGAGTTCGGACAGAGACTCACCGAACCGAGTCACTGACACAGAGTTCGGACAGAGACTCACCGAACCGAGTCACTGACACAGAGTTCGTACAGAGACTCCCCGAACAGAGTCACTGACACAGTGTTCGGACAGAGACTCACCGAACCGAGTCACTGACACAGAGTTCAGACAGAGACTCACAGAACCGAGTCACTGACGCAGAGTTCGTACAGAGACTCCCCGAACCGAGTCACTGACACAGAGTTCGGACAGAGACTCACCGAACCGAGTCACTGACACAGAGTTCGGACAGAGACTCACCGAACCGAGTCACTGACACAGAGTTCGGACAGAGACTCACCGAACCGAGTCACTGACACAGAGTTCGGACAGAGACTCACCGAACCGAGTCACTGACACAGAGTTCGTACAGAGACTCCCCGAACAGAGTCACTGACACAGAGTTCAGACAGAGACTCACCGAACCGAGTCACTGACACAGAGTTCGTACAGAGACTCACCGAACCGAGTCACTGACACAGAGTTCAGACAGAGACTCACCGAACCGAGTCACTGACACAGAGTTCAGACAGAGACTCACTGAACCGAGTCACTGACACAGAGTTCAGACAGAGACTCACCGAACCGAGTCACTGACACAGAGTTCGTACAGAGACTCCCCGAACCGAGTCACTGACACAGAGTTCGTACAGAGACTCACTGAACCGAGTCACTGACACAGAGTTCAGACAGAGACTCACCGAACCGAGTCACTGACACAGAGTTCGTACAGAGACTCCCCGAACCGAGTCACTGACACAGAGTTCGTACAGAGACTCACCGAACCGAGTCACTGACTCAGAGTTCATACAGAGACTCACCGAGAGTTCAGACAGAGACTCACCGAACCGAGTCACTGACACAGAGTTCGTACAGAGACTCCCCGAGAGTTCGGACAGAGACTCACCGAACCGAGTCACTGACACAGAGTTCGTACAGAGACTCACCGAGAGTTCAGACAGAGACTCACCGAACCGAGTCACTGACTCAGAGTTCATACAGAGACTCACCGAGAGTTCGGACAGAGACTCACCGAACCGAGTCACTGACACAGAGTTCGTACAGAGACTCCCCGAACCGAGTCACTGACACAGAGTTCGTACAGAGACTCACCGAACCGAGTCGCTGACACAGAGTTCACACAGAGACTCACCGAACCGAGTCACTGACACAGAGTTCAGAGAGAGACTCACCGAACCGAGTCACTGACACAGAGTTCAGACAGAGACTCACCGAACCGAGTCACTGACACAGAGTTCGTAAAGAGACTCACCGAACCGAGGCACTGACACAGAGTTCGTACAGAGACTCCCCGAACCGAGTCACTGACACAGAGTTCGTACAGAGACTCACCGAACCGAGTCACTGACACAGAGTTCGTACAGAGACTCCCCGAACCGAGACTCTGACACAGAGTTTGTACAGAGACTCACCGAACCGAGTCACTGACACAGAGTTCAGACAGAGACTCACCGAACCAAGTCACTGACACAGAGTTCGTACAGAGACTCACCGAACCGAGTCACTGACACAGAGTTCAGACAGAGACTCACAGAACCGAGTCACTGACACAGAGTTCGTACAGAGACTCCCCGAACCGAGTCACTGACACAGAGTTCGGACAGAGACTCACCGAACCGAGTCACTGACACAGAGTTCGGACAGAGACTCACCGAACCGAGTCACTGACACAGAGTTCGTACAGAGACTCCCCGAACCGAGTCACTGACACAGAGTTCAGACAGAGACTCACCGAACCGAGTCACTGACACAGAGTTCGTACAGAGACTCCCCGAACCGAGTCACTGACACAGAGTTCGGACAGAGACTCACCGAACCGAGTCACTGACACAGAGTTCGGACAGAGACTCACCGAACCGAGTCACTGACACAGAGTTCGTACAGAGACTCACCGAACCGAGTCACTGACACAGAGTTCGTACAGAGACTCACCGAACCGAGTCACTGACACAGAGTTCAGACAGAGACTCACAGAACCGAGTCACTGACACAGAGTTCGTACAGAGACTCCCCGAACCGAGTCACTGACACAGAGTTCGGACAGAGACTCCCCGAACCGAGTCACTGACACAGAGTTCAGACAGAGACTCACAGAACCGAGTCACTGACACAGAGTTCGTACAGAGACTCCCCGAACCGAGTCACTGACACAGAGTTCGGACAGAGACTCACCGAACCGAGTCACTGACACAGAGTTCGGACAGAGACTCACCGAACCGAGTCACTGACACAGAGTTCGTACAGAGACTCCCCGAACCGAGTCACTGACACAGAGTTCGGACAGTGACTCACAGAACCAAGTCACTGACACAGAGTTCAGACAGAGACTCACCGAACCGAGTCACTGACACACAGTTCAGACAGAGACTCACCGAACCGAGTCACTGACACAGAGTTCGGACAGAGACTCACCGAACCGAGTCACTGACACAGAGTTCGTACAGAGACTCCCCGAACCGAGTCACTGACACAGAGTTCGGACAGTGACTCACAGAACCAAGTCACTGACACAGAGTTCGTACAGAGACTCCCCGAACCGAGTCACTGACACAGAGTTCAGACAGAGACTCACCGAACCGAGTCACTGACACAGAGTTCGTACAGAGACTCCCCGAACCGAGTCACTGACACAGAGTTCGGACAGAGACTCACCGAACCGAGTCACTGACACAGAGTTCGGACAGAGACTCACCGAACCGAGTCACTGACACAGAGTTCGTACAGAGACTCACCGAACCGAGTCACTGACACAGAGTTCGTACAGAGACTCACCGAACCGAGTCACTGACACAGAGTTCAGACAGAGACTCACAGAACCGAGTCACTGACACAGAGTTCGTACAGAGACTCCCCGAACCGAGTCACTGACACAGAGTTCGGACAGAGACTCCCCGAACCGAGTCACTGACACAGAGTTCAGACAGAGACTCACAGAACCGAGTCACTGACACAGAGTTCGTACAGAGACTCCCCGAACCGAGTCACTGACACAGAGTTCGGACAGAGACTCACCGAACCGAGTCACTGACACAGAGTTCGGACAGAGACTCACCGAACCGA
>NW_027508731.1:242500-265000 GCF_051911475.1 Siphateles boraxobius
GTGTAGCTTAGACCAGTGTAACCTAGACCAGCGTCTGTGTAACCTAGACCAGTGTAACCTAGACCAGCGTCTGTGTAACCTAGGCCAGCGTCTGTGTGACCTAGACCAGCGTCTGTGTGACCTAGACCAGCGTCTGTGTCACCTAGACTAGCGTCTGTGTAACCTAGACCAGCGTCTGTGTAACATAGACCAGCGTTTGTGTAACCTAGACCAGCGTCTGTGTAGCTTAGACCAGCGTCTGTGTAACCTAGACCAGTGTAACCTAGACCAGCTTCTGTGTGACCTAGGCCAGCGTCTGTGTGACCTAGACCAGCGTCTGTGTGACCTAGACCAGCGTCTGTGTGACCTAGACCAGTGTAACCTAGACCAGTGTAACCTAGACCAGTGTAACCTAGACCAGCGTCTGTGTGACCTAGACCAGCGTCTGTGTAACCTAGACCAGCGTCTGTGTGACCTAGACCAGCGTCTGTGTGACCTAGACCAGCGTCTGTGTGACCTAGACCAGCGCCTGTGTAACCTAGACCAGTGTAACCTAGACCAGCGTCTGTGTGACCTAGACCAGCGTCTGTGTGACCTAGACCAGCGTCTGTGTAACCTAGACCAGCGTCTGTGTAACCTAGACCAGCGTCTGTGTAACCTAGGCCAGCGTCTGTGTAACCTAGACCAGTGTAACCTAGACCAGCGTCTGTGTGACCTAGACCAGCGTCTGTGTGACCTAGACCAGCGTCTGTGTAACCTAGACCAGTGTAACCTAGACCAGCGTCTGTGTGACCTAGACCAGCGTCTGTGTAACCTAGACCAGCGTCTGTGTGACCTAGACCAGCGTCTGTGTGACCTAGACCAGCGTCTGTGTGACCTAGACCAGCGCCTGTGTAACCTAGACCAGTGTAACCTAGACCAGCGTCTGTGTGACCTAGACCAGCGTCTGTGTGACCTAGACCAGCGTCTGTGTAACCTAGACCAGCGTCTGTGTAACCTAGACCAGCGTCTGTGTAACCTAGACCAGCGTCTGTGTAACCTAGACCAGTGTAACCTAGACCAGCGTCTGTGTGACCTAGACCAGCGTCTGTGTGACCTAGACCAGCGTCTGTGTAACCTAGACCAGCGTCTGTGTGACCTAGACCAGCGTCTGTGTGACCTAGACCAGCGTCTGTGTGACCTAGACCAGCGTCTGTGTAACCTAGACCAGCGTCTGTGTAGCTTAGACCAGCGTCTGTGTAACCTAGACCAGTGTAACCTAGACCAGCGTCTGTGTAACCTAGGCCAGCGTCTGTGTGACCTAGACCAGCGTCTGTGTGACCTAGACCAGCGTCTGTGTGACCTAGACCAGCGTCTGTGTAACCTAGACCAGCGTCTGTGTAACCTAGACCAGCGTCTGTGTAACCTAGACCAGCATCTGTGTAACCTAGACCAGTGTAACCTAGACCAGCGTCTGTGTGACCTAGACCAGCGTCTGTGTGACCTAGACCAGCGTCTGTGTGACCTAGACCAGCGTCTGTGTAACCTAGACCAGTGTAACCTAGACCAGCGTCTGTGTAACCTAGGCCAGCGTCTGTGTGACCTAGACCAGCGTCTGTGTGACCTAGACCAGCGTCTGTGTGACCTAGACCAGCGTCTGTGTAACCTAGACCAGCGTCTGTGTATCCTAGACCAGCGTCTGTGTAACCTAGACCAGCGTCTGTGTAACCTAGACCAGCGTCTGTGTAACCTAGACCAGCGTCTGTGTAACCTAGACCAGTGTAACCTAGACCAGGGTCTGTGTGACCTAGACCAGCGTCTGTGTGACCTAGACCAGCGTCTGTGTAACCTAGACCACGTCTGTGTAACCTAGACCACGTCTGTGTAACCTAGAACAGCGTCTGTGTAACCTAGACCAGCGTCTGTGTAGCTTAGACCAGCGTCTGTGTAGCCTAGACCAGTGTAACCTAGACCAGCGTCTGTGTAACCTAGACCAGTGTAACCTAGACCAGCGTCTGTGTAACCTAGGCCAGCGTATGTGTGACCTAGACCAGCGTCTGTGTGACCTAGACCAGCGTCTGTGTGACCTAGACCAGCGTCTGTGTGACCTAGACCAGCGTCTGTGTAACCTAGACCAGCGTCTGTGTAACCTAGACCAGGGTCTGTGTAACCTAGACCAGGGTCTGTGTAACCTAGACCAGCGTCTGTGTAGCTTAGACCAGCGTCTGTGTAACCTAGACCAGTGTAACCTAGACCAGCGTCTGTGTGACCTAGACCAGCGTCTGTGTGACCTAGGCCAGCGTCTGTGTGACCTAGGCCAGCGTCTGTGTGACCTAGACCAGCGTCTGTGTAACCTAGACCAGCGTCTGTGTAACCTAGACCAGTGTAACCTAGACCAGCGTCTGTGTAACCTAGACCAGTGTAACCTAGACCAGCGTCTGTGTGACCTAGACCAGCGTCTGTGTGACCTAGACCAGCGTCTGTGTGACCTTGACCAGCGTCTGTGTGACCTAGACCAGCGTCTGTGTAACCTAGACCAGCGTCTGTGTAACCTAGACCAGCGCCTGTGTGACCTAGACCAGCGTCTGTGTGACCTAGACCAGCGTCTGTGTAACCTAGACCAGCGTCTGTGTAGCTTAGACCAGCGTCTGTGTAACCTAGACCAATGTAACCTAGACCAGCGTCTGTGTGACCTAGACCAGCGTCTGTGTGACCTAGACCAGCGTCTGTGTGACCTAGACCAGCGTCTGTGTGACCTAGACCAGCGTCTGTGTGACCTAGACCAGCGTCTATGTGACCTAGACCAGCGTCTGTGTGACCTAGACCAGCGTCTGTGTGACCTAGACCAGTGTAACCTAGACCAGCGTCTGTGTGACCTAGACCAGCGTCTGTGTAACCTAGACCAGCGTCTGTGTAACCTAGACCAGCGTCTGTGTAACCTAGACCAGCGTCTGTGTAACCTAGACCAGCGTCTGTGTAACCTAGACCAGCGTCTGTGTAACCTAGACCAGTGTAACCTAGACCAGCGTCTGTGTGACCTAGACCAGCGTCTGTGTGACCTAGACCAGCGTCTGTGTAACCTAGACCAGTGTAACCTAGACCAGCGTCTGTGTGACCTAGACCAGCGTCTGTGTAACCTAGACCAGCGTCTGTGTAACCTAGACCAGCGTCTGTGTAGCTTAGACCAGCGTCTGTGTAACCTAGACCAGTGTAACCTAGACCAGCGTCTGTGTAACCTAGACCAGCGTCTGTGTAACCTAGACCAGCGTCTGTGTAACCTAGACCAGCGTCTGTGTAACCTAGACCAGCGTCTGTGTAACCTAGACCAGCGTCTGTGTAACCTAGACCAGCGTCTGTGTAACCTAGACCAGTGTAACCTAGACCAGCGTCTGTGTGACCTAGACCAGCGTCTGTGTGACCTAGACCAGCGTCTGTGTAACCTAGACCAGTGTAACCTAGACCAGCGTCTGTGTGACCTAGACCAGCGTCTGTGTAACCTAGACCAGCGTCTGTGTAACCTAGACCAGCGTCTGTGTAGCTTAGACCAGCGTCTGTGTAACCTAGACCAGTGTAACCTAGACCAGCGTCTGTGTAACCTAGACCAGCGTCTGTGTAGCTTAGACCAGCGTCTGTGTAACCTAGACCAGTGTAACCTAGACCAGCGTCTGTGTAACCTAGGCCAGCGTATGTGTGACCTAGACCAGCGTCTGTGTGACCTAGACCAGCGTCTGTGTGACCTAGACCAGCGTCTGTGTAACCTAGACCAGCGTCTGTGTAACCTAGACCAGGGTCTGTGTAACCTAGACCAGGGTCTGTGTAACCTAGACCAGGGTCTGTGTAACCTAGACCAGCGTCTGTGTAGCTTAGACCAGCGTCTGTGTAACCTAGACCAGTGTAACCTAGACCAGCGTCTGTGTGACCTAGACCAGCGTCTGTGTGACCTAGGCCAGCGTCTGTGTGACCTAGGCCAGCGTCTGTGTGACCTAGACCAGCGTCTGTGTAACCTAGACCAGCGTCTGTGTAACCTAGACCAGTGTAACCTAGACCAGCGTCTGTGTAACCTAGACCAGTGTAACCTAGACCAGCGTCTGTGTGACCTAGACCAGCGTCTGTGTGACCTAGACCAGCGTCTGTGTGACCTTGACCAGCGTCTGTGTGACCTAGACCAGCGTCTGTGTAACCTAGACCAGCGTCTGTGTAACCTAGACCAGCGCCTGTGTGACCTAGACCAGCGTCTGTGTGACCTAGACCAGCGTCTGTGTAACCTAGACCAGCGTCTGTGTAGCTTAGACCAGCGTCTGTGTAACCTAGACCAATGTAACCTAGACCAGCGTCTGTGTGACCTAGACCAGCGTCTGTGTGACCTAGACCAGCGTCTGTGTGACCTAGACCAGCGTCTGTGTGACCTAGACCAGCGTCTGTGTAACCTAGACCAGTGTAACCTAGACCAGCGTCTGTGTGACCTAGACCAGCGTCTGTGTGACCTAGACCAGCGTCTGTGTAACCGAGACCAGAGTCTGTGTAACCTAGACCAGCGTATGTGTAACCTAGACCAGCGTCTGTGTGACCTAGACCAGCGTCTGTGTAACCTAGACCAGCGTCTGTGTAACCTAGACCAGCGTCTGTGTAACCTAGACCAGCGTCTGTGTAGCTTAGACCAGTGTAACCTAGACCAGCGTCTGTGTAACCTAGACCAGTGTAACCTAGACCAGCGTCTGTGTAACCTAGGCCAGCGTCTGTGTGACCTAGACCAGCGTCTGTGTGACCTAGACCAGCGTCTGTGTGACCTAGACTAGCGTCTGTGTAACCTAGACCAGCGTCTGTGTAACATAGACCAGCGTTTGTGTAACCTAGACCAGCGTCTGTGTAGCTTAGACCAGCGTCTGTGTAACCTAGACCAGTGTAACCTAGACCAGCTTCTGTGTGACCTAGGCCAGCGTCTGTGTGACCTAGACCAGCGTCTGTGTGACCTAGACCAGCGTCTGTGTGACCTAGACCAGTGTAACCTAGACCAGTGTAACCTAGACCAGTGTAACCTAGACCAGTGTAACCTAGACCAGTGTAACCTAGACCAGTGTAACCTAGACCAGTGTAACCTAGACCAGCGTCTGTGTGACCTAGACCAGCGTCTGTGTGACCTAGACCAGCGTCTGTGTGACCTAGACCAGCGTCTGTGTGACCTAGACCAGCGTCTGTGTGACCTAGACCAGCGTCTGTGTGACCTAGACCAGCGTCTGTGTGACCTAGACCAGCGTCTGTGTGACCTAGACCAGCGTCTGTGTGACCTAGACCAGCGTCTGTGTAACCTAGACCAGTGTAACCTAGACCAGCGTCTGTGTGACCTAGACCAGCGTCTGTGTAACCTAGACCAGCGTCTGTGTAACCTAGACCAGCGTCTGTGTAACCTAGACCAGCGTCTGTGTAACCTAGACCAGCGTCTGTGTAACCTAGACCAGTGTAACCTAGACCAGCGTCTGTGTGACCTAGACCAGCGTCTGTGTGACCTAGACCAGCGTCTGTGTAACCTAGACCAGTGTAACCTAGACCAGCGTCTGTGTGACCTAGACCAGCGTCTGTGTAACCTAGACCAGCGTCTGTGTAACCTAGACCAGCGTCTGTGTAGCTTAGACCAGCGTCTGTGTAACCTAGACCAGTGTAACCTAGACCAGCGTCTGTGTAACCTAGACCAGCGTCTGTGTAACCTAGACCAGCGTCTGAGTAGCTTAGACCAGCGTATGTGTAACCTAGACCAGTGTAACCTAGACCAGCGTCTGTGTAACCTAGGCCAGCGTCTGTGTGACCTAGACCAGCGTCTGTGTGACCTAGACCAGCGTCTGTGTGACCTAGACCAGCGTCTGTGTGACCTAGACCAGCGTCTGTGTGACCTAGACCAGCGTCTGTGTAACCTAGACCAGCGTCTGTGTAACCTAGACCAGCGTCTGTGTAACCTAGACCAGCGTCTGTGTAACCTAGACCAGCGTCTGTGTAACCTAGACCAGCGTCTGTGTGACCTAGACCAGCGTCTGTGTGACCTAGACCAGCGTCTGTGTAACCTAGACCAGTGTAACCTAGACCAGCGTCTGTGTGACCTAGACCAGTGTAACCTAGACCAGCGTCTGTGTAACCTAGGCCAGCGTCTGTGTGACCTAGACCAGCGTCTGTGTGACCTAGACCAGCGTCTGTGTGACCTAGACCAGCGTCTGTGTGACCTAGACCAGCGTCTGTGTGACCTAGACCAGTGTAACCTAGACCAGCGTCTGTGTGACCTAGACCAGTGTAACCTAGACCAGCGTCTGTGTAACCTAGGCCAGCGTCTGTGTGACCTAGACCAGCGTCTGTGTGACCTAGACCAGCGTCTGTGTGACCTAGACCAGCGTCTGTGTGACCTAGACCAGCGTCTGTGTGACCTAGACCAGAGTCTGTGTAACCTAGACCAGCGTCTGTGTAACCTAGACCAGCGTCTGTGTAACCTAGACCAGCGTCTGTGTAACCTAGACCAGCGTCTGTGTAACCTAGACCAGCGTCTGTGTAACCTAGACCAGCGTCTGTGTAACCTAGACCAGCGTCTGTGTAACCTAGACCAGCGTCTGTGTGACCTAGACCAGCGTCTGTGTAACCTAGACCAGTGTAACCTAGACCAGCGTCTGTGTGACCTAGACCAGCGTCTGTGTGACCTAGACCAGCGTCTGTGTAACCTAGACCAGCGTCTGTGTAACCTAGACCAGCGTCTGTGTAGCTTAGACCAGCGTCTGTGTAACCTAGACCAGTGTAACCTAGACCAGCGTCTGTGTGACCTAGGCCAGCGTCTGTGTGACCTAGACCAGCGTCTGTGTGACCTAGACCAGCGTCTGTGTGACCTAGACCAGCGTCTGTGTGACCTAGACCAGCGTCTGTGTAAACTAGACCAGCGTTTGTGTATCCTAGACCAGCGTCTGTGTAACCTAGACCAGCGTCTGTGTAACCTAGACCAGCGTCTGTGTAACCTAGACCAGCGTCTGTGTAACCTAGACCAGTGTAACCTAGACCAGGGTCTGTGTGACCTAGACCACCGTCTTTGTGACCTAGACCAGCGTCTGTGTAACCTAGACCACGTCTGTGTAACCTAGACCACGTCTGTGTAACCTAGAACAGCGTCTGTGTAACCTAGACCAGCGTCTGTGTAGCTTAGACCAGCGTCTGTGTAGCCTAGACCAGTGTAACCTAGACCAGCGTCTGTGTAACCTAGACCAGTGTAACCTAAACCAGCGTCTGTGTAACCTAGGCCAGCGTATGTGTGACCTAGACCAGCGTCTGTGTGACCTAGACCAGCGTCTGTGTGACCTAGACCAGCGTCTGTGTAACCTAGACCAGCGTCTGTGTAACCTAGACCAGGGTCTGTGTAACCTAGACCAGGGTCTGAGTAACCTAGACCAGCGTCTGTGTAGCTTAGACCAGCGTCTGTGTAACCTAGACCAGTTTAACCTAGACCAGCGTCTGTGTAACCTAGGCCAGCATCTGTGTGACCTAGACCAGCGTCTGTGTGACCTAGACCAGCGTCTGTGTAACCTAGGCCAGCGTCTGTGTGACCTAGACCAGCGTCTGTGTAACCTAGACCAGCGTCTGTGTAACCTAGACCAGTGTAACCTAGACCAGCGTCTGTGTAACCTAGACCAGTGTAACCTAGACCAGCGTCTGTGTGACCTAGACCAGCGTCTTTGTGACCTAGACCAGCGTCTGTGTGACCTTGACCAGCGTCTGTGTGACCTAGACCAGCGTCTGTGTAACCTAGACCAGCGTCTGTGTAACCTAGACCAGCGTCTGTGTAACCTAGAGCAGCGTCTGTGTAACCTAGACCAGCGTCTGTGTAACCTAGACCAGTGTAACCTAGACCAGGGTCTGTGTGACCTAGACTAGCGTCTGTGTGACCTAGACCAGCGTCTGTGTAACCTAGACCAGCGTCTGTGTAACCTAGAACAGCGTCTGTGTAACCTAGACCAGCGTCTGTGTAGCTTAGACCAGCGTCTGTGTAGCCTAGACCAGTGTAACCTAGACCAGCATCTGTGTAACCTAGACCAGTGTAACCTAGACCAGCGTCTGTGTAACCTAGGCCAGCGTATGTGTGACCTAGACCAGCGTCTGTGTGACCTAGACCAGCGTCTGTGTAACCTAGACCAGCGTCTGTGTAACCTAGACCAGCGTCTGTGTAACCTAGACCAGGGTCTGTGTAACCTAGACCAGCGTCTGTGTAGCTTAGACCAGCGTCTGTGTAACCTAGACCAGTGTAACCTAGACCAGCGTCTGTGTAACCTAGGCCAGCGTATGGTTGACCTAGACCAGCGTCTGTGTGACCTAGACCAGCGTCTGTGTGACCTAGACCAGCGTCTGTGTGACCTAGACCAGCGTCTGTGTAACCTAGACCAGTGTAACCTAGACCAGCGTCTGTGTGACCTAGACCAGCGTCTGTGTAACCTAGACCAGCGTCTGTGTAACCTAGACCAGCGTCTGTGTAACCTAGACCAGCGTCTGTGTAACCTAGACCAGCGTCTGTGTAACCTAGACCAGCGTCTGTGTGACCTAGACCAGCGTCTGTGTGACCTAGACCAGCGTCTGTGTGACCTAGACCAGCGTCTGTGTGACCTAGACCAGCGTCTGTGTAACCTAGACCAGTGTAACCTAGACCAGCGTCTGTGTGACCTAGACCAGCGTCTGTGTAACCTAGACCAGCGTCTGTGTAGCTTAGACCAGCGTCTGTGTAACCTAGACCAGTGTAACCTAGACCAGCGTCTGTGTAACCTAGACCAGCGTCTGTGTAACCTAGACCAGCGTCTGTGTAGCTTAGACCAGCGTCTGTGTAACCTAGACCAGTGTAACCTAGACCAGCGTCTGTGTGACCTAGGCCAGCGTCTGTGTGACCTAGACCAGCGTCTGTGTGACCTAGACCAGCGTCTGTGTGACCTAGACCAGCGTCTGTGTGACCTAGACCAGCGTCTGTGTGATCTAGACCAGCGTCTGTGTAACCTAGACCAGCGTCTGTGTAACCTAGACCAGCGTCTGTGTAACCTAGACCAGCGTCTGTGTAACCTAGACCAGCGTCTGTGTAACCTAGACCAGCGTCTGTGTAACCTAGACCAGCGTCTGTGTGACCTAGACCAGCGTCTGTGTGACCTAGACCAGCGTGTGTGTGACCTAGACCAGCGTCTGTGTAACCTAGACCAGTGTAACCTAGACCAGCGTCTGTGTGACCTAGACCAGTGTAACCTAGACCAGCGTCTGTGTAACCTAGGCCAGCGTCTGTGTGACCTAGACCAGCGTCTGTGTGACCTTGACCAGCGTCTGTGTGACCTAGACCAGCGTCTGTGTAACCTAGACCAGCCTCTGTGTGACCTAGACCAGCGTCTGTGTGACCTAGACCAGCGTCTGTGTAACCTAGACCAGCGTCTGTGTAACCTAGACCAGTGTAACCTAGACCAGCGTCTGTGTGACCTAGACCAGCGTCTGTGTGACCTAGACCAGCGTCTGTGTAACCTAGACCAGCGTCTGTGTGACCTAGACCAGCGTCTTTGTGACCTAGACCAGCGTCTGTGTGACCTAGACCAGCGTCTGTGTAACCTAGACCAGTGTAACCTAGACCAGTGTAACCTAGACCAGCGTCTGTGTAACCTAGACCAGCGTCTGTGTAACCTAGACCAGCGTCTGTGTAACCTAGTTCAGCGTCTGTGTAACCTAGACCAGCGTCTGTGTAACCTAGACCAGCGTCTCTGTAACCTAGACCAGCGTCTGTGTAACCTAGACCAGCTCTGTGTAACCTAGTTCAGCGTCTGTGTAACCTAGACCAGCGTCTGTGTAACCTAGTTCAGCGTCTGTGTAACCTAGACCAGCTCTGTGTAACCTAGACCAGCGTCTGTGTAACCTAGTTCAGCGTCTGTGTAACCTAGACCAGCGTCTGTGTAACCTAGACCAGCGTCTGTGTAACCTAGACCAGCGTCTGTGTAACCTAGTTCAGCGTCTGTGTAACCTAGACCAGCGTCTGTGTAACCTAGACCAGCGTCTGTGTAACCTAGTTCAGCGTCTGTGTAACCTAGTTCAGCGTCTCTGTAACCTAGACCAGCGTCTGTGTAACCTAGACCAGCGTCTGTGTAACCTAGTTCAGCGTCTGTGTAACCTAGTTCAGCGTCTGTGTAACCTAGACCAGCGTCTGTGTAACCTAGACCAGCTCTGTGTAACCTAGACCGGCGTCTTTGTAACCTAGTTCAGCGTCTGTGTAACCTAGACCAGCGTCTCTGTAACCTAGACCATCGTCTCTGTAACCTAGACCAGCGTCTGTGTAACCTAGACCAGCATCTGTGTAACCTAGACCAGCGTCTGTGTAACCTAGTTCAGCGTCTGTGTAACCTAGACCAGCGTCAGTGTAACCTAGACCAGCGTCTGTGTAGCTTAGACCAGCGTCTGTGTAACCTAGACCAGTGTAACTTAGGCCAGCGTCTGTGTAACCTAGGCCAGCGTCTGTGTAACCTAGGCCAGCGTCTGTGTAACCTAGACCAGCGTCTGTGTAGCTTAGACCAGCGTCTGTGTAACCTAGACCAGTTTAACCTAGGCCAGCGTCTGTGTAACCTAGGCCAGCGTCTGTGTAACCTAGGCCAGCGTCTGTGTGACCTAGGCCAGCGTCTGTGTGACCTAGACCAGCGTCTGTGTAACCTAGACCAGCGTCTGTGTAACCTAGACCAGCGTCTGTGTAACCTAGACCAGCGTCTGTGTAACCTAGACCAGTGTAACCTAGACCAGCGTCTGTGTAACCTAGACCAGCGTCTGTGTAACCTAGACCAGCTTCTGTGTAACCTAGACCAGCTTCTGTGTAACCTAGACCAGCGTCTGTGTAACCTAGACCAGCTTCTGTGTAACCTAGACCAGCTTCTGTGTAACCTAGTTCAGTGTCTGTGTAACCTAGACCAGCGTCTGTGTAACCTAGACCAGCGTCTGTGTAACCTAGACCAGCGTCTGTGTAACCTAGACCAGCGTCTGTGTAACCTAGACCAGCGTCTGTGTAACCTAGTTCAGCGTCTGTGTAACCTAGACCAGCGTCTGTGTAACCTAGACCATCGTCTGTGTAACCTAGACCATCGTCTGTGTAACCTAGACCATCGTCTGTGTAACCTAGACCATCGTCTGTGTAACCTAGACCATCGTCTGTGTAACCTAGACCAGCGTCTGTGTAACCTAGTTCAGCGTCTGTGTAACCTAGACCAGCGTCTGTGTAACCTAGACTAGCGTCTGTGTAACCTAGACCATCGTCTGTGTAACCTAGACCATCGTCTGTGTAACCTAGACCAGCGTCTGTGTAACCTAGACCAGCGTCTGTGTAGCCTAGTTCAGCGTCTGTGTAACCTAGACCAGCGTCTGTGTAACCTAGACCAGCGTCTGTGTAACCTAGTCCAGCGTCTGTGTAACCTAGACCAGCGTCTGTGTAACCTAGACCAGCGTCTGTGTAACCTAGACCAGCGTCTGTGTAACCTAGACCAGCGTCTGTGTAACCTAGTTCAGCGTCTGTGTAACTTAGACCAGCGTCTGTGTAACCTAGACCAGCGTCTGTGTAGCTTAGACCAGCGTCTGTGTAACCTAGACCAGTTTAACCTAGGCCAGCGTCTGTGTAACCTAGGCCAGCGTCTGTGTAACCTAGGCCAGCGTCTGTGTGACCTAGGCCAGCGTCTGTGTGACCTAGACCAGCGTCTGTGTAACCTAGACCAGCGTCTGTGTAACCTAGACCAGCGTCTGTGTAACCTAGACCAGCGTCTGTGTAACCTAGACCAGTGTAACCTAGACCAGCGTCTGTGTAACCTAGACCAGCGTCTGTGTAACCTAGACCAGCTTCTGTGTAACCTAGACCAGCTTCTGTGTAACCTAGACCAGCGTCTGTGTAACCTAGACCAGCTTCTGTGTAACCTAGACCAGCTTCTGTGTAACCTAGTTCAGTGTCTGTGTAACCTAGACCAGCGTCTGTGTAACCTAGACCAGCGTCTGTGTAACCTAGACCAGCGTCTGTGTAACCTAGACCAGCGTCTGTGTAACCTAGACCAGCGTCTGTGTAACCTAGTTCAGCGTCTGTGTAACCTAGACCAGCGTCTGTGTAACCTAGACCATCGTCTGTGTAACCTAGACCATCGTCTGTGTAACCTAGACCATCGTCTGTGTAACCTAGACCATCGTCTGTGTAACCTAGACCATCGTCTGTGTAACCTAGACCAGCGTCTGTGTAACCTAGTTCAGCGTCTGTGTAACCTAGACCAGCGTCTGTGTAACCTAGACTAGCGTCTGTGTAACCTAGACCATCGTCTGTGTAACCTAGACCATCGTCTGTGTAACCTAGACCAGCGTCTGTGTAACCTAGACCAGCGTCTGTGTAGCCTAGTTCAGCGTCTGTGTAACCTAGACCAGCGTCTGTGTAACCTAGACCAGCGTCTGTGTAACCTAGTCCAGCGTCTGTGTAACCTAGACCAGCGTCTGTGTAACCTAGACCAGCGTCTGTGTAACCTAGACCAGCGTCTGTGTAACCTAGACCAGCGTCTGTGTAACCTAGTTCAGCGTCTGTGTAACTTAGACCAGCGTCTGTGTAACCTAGACCAGCGTCTGTGTAACCTAGACCAGCCTCTGTGTAACCTAGTTCAGCGTCTGTGTAACCTAGACCAGCGTCTGTGTAACCTAGACCATCGTCTGTGTAACCTAGACCATCGTCTGTGTAACCTAGACCAGAGTCTGTGTAACCTAGACCAGCGTCTGTGTAACCTAGACCAGCGTCTGTGTAACCTAGTTCAGCTTCTGTGTAACCTAGACCAGCGTCTGTGTAACCTAGACCAGCGTCTGTGTAACCTAGACCAGCGTCTGTGTAACCTAGTTCAGCGTCTGTGTAACCTAGACCAGTGTCTGTGTAACCTAGACCAGCGTCTGTGTAACCTAGACCAGCGTCTGTGTAACCTAGTTCAGCGTCTGTGTAACCTAGTTCAGCGTCTGTGTAACCTAGCTCAGCGTCTGTGTAACCTAGACCAGCGTCTGTGTAACCTAGACCAGCGTCTGTGTAACCTAGACCAGCGTCTGTGTAACCTATACCAGCGTCTGTTTAACCTAGACCAGCGTCTGTGTAACCTAGTTCAGCGTCTGTGTAACCTAGACCAGCGTCTGTGTAACCTAGACCAGCGTCTGTGTAGCTTAGACCAGCGTCTGTGTAACCTAGACCAGTGTAACCTAGGCCAGCGTCTGTGTAACCTAGGCCAGCGTCTGTGTAACCTAGACCAGCGTCTGTGTAACCTAGACCAGCGTCTGTGTAACCTAGGCCAGCGTCTGTGTAACCTAGACCAGCGTCTGTGTAGCTTAGACCAGCGTCTTTGTAACCTAGACCAGTGTAACCTAGGCCAGCGTCTGTGTAACCTAGGCCAGCATCTGTGTAACCTAGGCCAGCGTCTGTGTAACCTAGGCCAGCGTCTGTGTGACCTAGACCAGCGTCTGTGTGACCTAGACCAGCGTCTGTGTAACCTAGACCAGCGTCTGTGTAACCTAGACCAGCGTCTGTGTAACCTAGACCAGTGTAACCTAGACCAGCGTCTGTGTAACCTAGACCAGCTTCTGTGTAACCTAGTTCAGCGTCTGTGTAACCTAGACCAGCGTCTGTGTAACCTAGACCAGCGTCTGTGTAACCTAGACCAGCGTCCGTGTAACCTAGACCAGCTCTGTGTAACCTAGACCAGCATCTGTGTAACCTAGTTCAGCGTCTGTGTAACCTAGACCAGCGTCTGTGTAACCTAGACCATCGTCTGTGTAACCTAGACCATCGTCTGTGTAACCTAGACCAGCGTCTGTGTAACCTAGACCAGCGTCTGTGTAACCTAGACCAGTGTAACCTAGACCAGCGTCTGTGTAACCTAGACCAGTGTCTGTGTAACTTAGACCAGCTTCTGTGTAACCTAGACCAGCTTCTGTGTAACCTAGTTCAGCGTCTGTGTAACCTAGTTCAGCGTCTGGGTAACCTAGTTCAGCGTCTGTGTAACCTAGACCAGCGTCTGTGTAACCTAGACCAGCGTGTGTGTAACCTAGACCAGCGTCTGTGTAACCTAGACCAGCTCTGTGTAACCTAGACCAGCATCTGTGTAACCTAGTTCAGCGTCTGTGTAACCTAGTTCAGCGTCTGTGTAACCTAGACCAGCGTCAGTGTAACCTAGACCAGCGTCAGTGTAACCTAGACCATCGTCTGTGTAACCTAGACCATCGTCTGTGTAACCTAGACCAGCGTCTGTGTAACCTAGACCAGCGTCTGTGTAACCTAGACCAGTGTAACCTAGACCAGCATCTCTGTAACCTAGACCAGCGTCTGTGTAACCTAGACCAGTGTAACCTAGACCAGCGTCTGTGTAACCTAGACCAGCGTCTGTGTAACCTAGACCAGCGTCTGTGTAACCTAGACCAGCGTCTGTGTAACGTAGACCAGCGTCTGTGTAACCAAGTTCAGCGTCTGTGTAACCTAGACCAGCGTCTGTGTAACCTAGACCAGCGTCTGTGTACCCTAGACCAGCGTCTGTGTAACCTAGACCAGCGTCTGTGTAACCTAGTTCAGCGTCTGTGTAACCTAGTTCAGCGTCTGTGTAACCTAGACCAGCGTCTGTGTAACCTAGTTCAGCGTCTGTGTAACCTAGACCAGCGTCTGTGTAACCTAGACCAGCGTCTGTGTAGCTTAGACCAGCGTCTGTGTAACGTAGACCAGTGTAACCTAGACCAGCGTCTGTGTAACCTAGACCAGCGTCTGTGTAACCTAGTTCAGCGTCCATGTAACCTAGAACAGCGTCTGTGTAACGTAGACCAGTGTAACCTAGACCAGCGTCTGTGTAACCTAGACCAGCGTCTGTGTAACATAGACCAGCGTCTGTGTAACCTAGTTCAGCGTCCGTGTAACCTAGAACAGTGTCCGTGTAACCTAGACCAGCGTCCGTGTAACCTAGACCAGCGTCCATGTAACCTAGACCAGCGTCCGTGTAACCTAGACCAGCGTCCGTGTAACCTAGACCAGTGTAACCTAGACCAGCGTCTGTGTAACCTAGACCAGCGTCTGTGTAACCTAGACCAGCTCCTGTGTAACTTAGTTCAGCGTCTGTGTAACCTAGACCAGCGTCTGTTTAACCTAGTTCAGCGTCTGTGTAACCTAGTTCAGCGTCTGTGTAACCTAGTTCAGCGTCTGTGTAACCTAGACCATCGTCTGTGTAACTTAGACCAGCGTCTGTGTAACCTAGACCATTGTAACCTAGACCAGCTCTGTGTAACTCAGACCAGCATCTGTGTAACCTTGACCAGCGTCTGTGTAACCCAGACCAGCGTCTGTGTAACTCAGACCAGCATCTGTGTAATCTAGACCAGCGTCTGTTTAACCTAGTTCAGCGTCTGTGTAACCTAGTTCAGCGTCTGTGTAACCTAGTTCAGCGTCTGTGTAACCTAGACCAGCGTCTGTTTAACCTAGACCATCGTCTGTGTAACCTAGTTCAGCGTCTGTGTAACCTAGACCAGCGTCTGTTTAACCTAGACCATCGTCTGTGTAACTTAGACCAGCGTCTGTGTAACCTAGACCATTGTAACCTAGACCAGCTCTGTGTAACTCAGACCAGCATCTGTGTAACCTTGACCAGCGTCTGTGTAACCCAGACCAGCGTCTGTGTAACTCAGACCAGCATCTGTGTAACCTAGACCAGCGTCTGTGTAACGTAGACCAGTGTAACCTAGACCAGTGTAACCTAGACCAGTGTCTGTGTAACCTAGACCAGCGTCTGTGTAACCTAGACCAGCGTCTGTGTAACCTAGACCAGCGTCTGTGTAACCTAGAGCATTGTAACCTAGACCAGCGTCTGTGTAACCTAGACCAGCGTCTGTGTAACCTAGACCATTGTAACCTAGACCATTGTAACCTAGACCAGCGTCTGTGTAACCTAGACCAGCGTCTGTGTAACCTAGACCAGCGTGTGTGTAACCTAGAGCATTGTAACCTAGACCAGCGTCTGTGTAACCTAGACCATTGTAACCTAGACCATTGTAACCTAGATCAGCGTCTGTGTAATCTAGCTCTGTGTACCCTAGACCTGTGTAACCTAGACCTGTGTAACCTAGACCAGCTCTGTGTAACCTAGACCAGCTCTGTGTAACCTAGACCTAAATTCTACCTCTCCTATAGCAATGACTGAATGTAATGTTTCGTCAGTGAGACTACACTGCACTGTCTGATGCGATACTGTACTAAACTGTTGCATTTAAAATTTTCTCTGTAATATTATCAATCTTGTAATTAGGTTCTTTCATAGAGTCGTTACTGCTGTGCTCTTTGGAAACATAGAAGCTAGAACTTAGAAGTAGAAGCTTTATTTTTCGTTAGTTTAGCCACTGTGTCAAATAAATACCTAGGTTGTGTTTATTTTCGTCTAAGAGTTGAAAAATAAGCAGATCTAGCCGTTTTTAAGGCCTTTCTGTACACAATTGTGCTCTAACACTCCACGAAAATCGAAATACCTCTAGTTTTGTTTTCTTCCAGTTTCGCTCTATTTTTCTGGCTGCTCTCTTTAAGGCCTGAGTGTGCTCGTTGTACCACGGCGTGGGGATATTTTCTTTAATCTTCTTTAAGCGTAACTGAGCAACTGTGTCTAAAGTGCTGGGAAAGAGAGAGTTAAGAGTTTCTGTTGCAATATCAAGTTCTTCTAAGCTATCTGGGATGCTGAGATGATGAAATTGATCAGGAAGATTATTAATAAAGCAATCTTTAGCGGCAGAAGTGATAGGTCTAACATATTTGTAACACGGAGTCGGCTTTGCAGCCTTGGCTAAATGTAATTTACATGAGACTAGATAATGATCTGAGATGTCGTCGCTCTGCTGCAGAATTTCAACAGCATCAACATTGATTTCATGTGATAATATTAGATCTAGAGTATGATTATGACAATGAGTAGGTCCTGACACGTGTTGTCTAACTCCAATAGAGTTAGGAATGTCTTTAAATGCCAATCCCAATACATAATTTTCGTTAACTACATGTATATTAAAATCACTAACAATAAGGACTTTATCTGCACCCAGTACTAACTCTGATAGAAAGTCAGCAAATTCTTTGATAGAGTCTGTATGGTGCCCTGGTGGCCTGTATACAGTAGCCAGCACAAATCTCAATCGTGATTTATCATTTACACTAGATAGTGTTACATTAAGCACCAACACTTCAAATTATATTTGAAACTAGACTTCTCAGTAATTCTGAAAATATTACTATAATTTACAGCAACACCTCCCCTTTGCCTTTCATACCGTAATCTTGGGGGGTGCTATGAATTCCTTCTCTTTTCAACAGGTCAGGGTCCTCATTTATAACCATTGCGTACGCACAAAACAGGCCCTGAAAGAGGCATACGCCACTTCCGACGCACAAGTTGTGATTTATAAAAACAAACTTGACGGGAAAATTTGCGCACCTGCACGCAAACTCTGACTCATGCGGACGGACATTTTGGAGATGGAGCATTTTGGCGACACCGATGGTGAGCTGGAGTTACATGTCTTTTTGGTCACTTTTAGACAGAAAATCTAAACATTTTTTACATATACCGAAAGATAATACAAATATAATTCTAATCACCAAGCCTATCACATGACGCAGACATCCATCCCTTCTTAAATGTCCGCGCCAGTGAGCGCGTTGGGCCGTTTAGTGAAACTGACGCATATCCTATCCAAAACCGTGAATCTTCATTATAAGTTCTAATCATAAATACAGTGCATGTTCACAATAACAGTTTAAATAAATAAAAGAATGATTTAAACTTTGTTTTACTTCTGATGTAAACATTTAGATTAAATAATTACATGAAATCATTACTGAAAAGTTAAATTTTTTATATTCAATAAATAGAAATATTTGTTGTGGATGCAATGCTTTCGAACACATTTCCGGTGGCATGCTGTGTTTTAATGTTTAACTAAAGAGATAATTGCTTATGATAATAGCAGATTGTCTGAGAAAATAGTTTTGTGCTAATAATGCACAATAAGGTCTATCTGTTTCCATTAAAAACATAAATCAATTAAAAATACTCCTTGGCCAGTGGAAAAGATTGAGTAAAACTTCCTATGAAATGTATTTTACACTTATTTTATTTATTTATTCAAAAACAAGGCAAGGATAGGCTACTAAACTATTTTTATTAATGTAACTAATGTGACAGCACATCCGCATTTCATATTTTCCTAATGTCTTGTACCGTTAAACAGGTTATCACGTGGATGATTAATCATATGCAAATGATATGCAGATGAGGATATGCATAGTAAAACTAGGCGTTGTAAGCTCATATATGGCTGTTTCGGGGAGGAGACGCATGTGCGCACAATCTTCCACTAACTGGGATTTATAAAGTGAATTCTGCGCAGGTTCTGGCGTACGCACGGTTTTATAAGTCAATCTGCTAACTATCTCATCACTCCTACGAACAGGAATGGGGGAAGTGTGTCTGCGTGTGTGTGTGTGTGTCAGGGCCAGTGCAGTAAAGCAGACTGTGGCAGATGCTGATAATCGTGTGTGTGTGTGTGTGTGTGTGTGTGTGTGTGTGTGTCAGGTCCAGGGCAGTAAAGCAGTCTGTGGCAGATGCTGATAATCGTGTGTGTGTGTGTATGTGTGTCAGGTCCAGTGCAGTAAAGCAGACTGTGGCAGATGCTGATAATCGTGTGTGTGTGTGTGTGTGTTTGTGTGTATGTGTGTCAGGTCCAGTGCAGTAAAGCAGACTGTGGCAGATGGCGTCAGCTGAGTAAAGAGTCGGTTCTGACGGCTTCTCTGGCATCATCGTATCGCTGCGGGATGAAGATCAACAGTGTGAAGGTGTGTGCTGGAGTGTGTGCTGGAGTGTGTGCTGGAGTGTGTGCTGGGGTGTGTGCTGGGGTGTGTGCTGGGGTGTGTGCTGGAGTGTGTGCTGGGGTTTGTGCTGGGGTGTGGGCTGGAGTGTGGGCTGGGGTGTGTGCTGGGGTGTGTGCTGGGGTGTGTGCTGGGGTGTGGGCTGGAGTGTGGGCTGGGGTGTGTGCTGGGGTGTGTGCTGGGGTGTGTGCTGTGGTGTGTGCTGGGGTGTGGGCTGGGGTGTGTGCTGGGGTGTGTGCTGGGGTGTGGGCTGGGGTGTGTGCTGGGGTGTGGGCTGGGGTGTGTGCTGGAGTGTGTGCTGGGGTGTGTGCTGGAGTGTGTTCTGGGGTGTGTGCTGGGGTGTGTGCTGGAGTGTGTGCTGGAGTGTGTGCTGGGGTGTGTGCTGGGGTGTGTGCTGGGGTGTGTGCTGGGGTGTGTTCTGGAGTGTGTGCTGGAGTGTGTGCTGGAGTGTGTGCTGGAGTGTGTGCTGGGGTGTGTGCTGGAGTGTGTGCTGAAGTGTGTGCTGGGGTGTGTGCTGGGGTGTGTGCTGGAGTGTGTGCTGGGGTGTGTGCTGGAGTGTGTGCTGGGGTGTGTTCTGGAGTGTGTGCTGGGGTGTGTGCTGGAGTGTGTGCTGGAGTGTGTGCTGGAGTGTGTGCTGGGTTGTGTTCTGGAGTGTGTGCTGGAGTGTGTGCTGTGGTGTGTGCTGGGGTGTGTGCTGGAGTGTGTGCTGGAGTGTGTGCTGGAGTGTGTGCTGGGGTGTGTGCTGGAGTGTGTGCTGGAGTGTGTGCTGGGGTGTGTGCTGGAGTGTGTGCTGGAGTGTGTGCTGGAGTGTGTGCCGGGGTGTGTGCCGGAGTGTGTGCGGGGGGTGTGTGCCGGGGTGTGTGCCGGGGTGTGTGCCGGGGTGTGTGCCGGGGTGTGTGCCGGAGTGTGTGCCGGGGTGTGTGCCGGGGTGTGTGCCGGGGTGTGTGCCGGGGTGTGTGCCGGAGTGTGTGCGGGGGGTGTGTGCCGGGGTGTGTGCCGGGGTGTGGGCCGGGGTGTGTGCTGGGGTGTGTGCTGGGGTGTGTGCTGGGGTGTGGGCTGGGGTGTGTGCTGGAGTGTGTGCTGGGGTGTGTGCTGGAGTGTGTGCTGGAGTGTGTGCTGGGGTGTGTGCTGGGGTGTGTGCTGGAGTGTGTGCTGGGGTGTGTGCTGGAGTGTGTGCTGGAGTGTGTGCTGGAGTGTGTGCTGGGGTTTGTGCTGGGGTGTGTGCTGGGGTGTGTGCTGGAGTGTGTGCTGGAGTGTGTGCTGGGGTGTGCTGGAGTGTGTGCTGTAGTGTGTGCTGGGGTGTGTGCTGGGGTGTGTGCTGGGGTGTGTGCTGGGGTGTGTGCTGGGGTGTGTTCTGGAGTGTGTGCTGGGGTGTGTGCTGGGGTGTGTGCTGGAGTGTGTGCTGGGGTGTGTGCTGGAGTGTGTGCTGGGGTGTGTGCTGGGGTGTGTGCTGGAGTGTGTGCTGGGGTGTGTGCTGAGGTGTGTGCTGGAGTGTGTGCTGGGGTGTGTGCTGGGGTGTGTGCTGGGGTGTGTGCTGGGGTGTGTGCTGGGGTGTGTGTTGAAGTGTGTGCTGGGGTGTGTGCTGGAGTGTGTGCTGGGGTGTGTTCTGGAGTGTGTGCTGGGGTGTGTGCTGGGGTGTGTGCTGGGGTGTGTTCTGGAGTGTGTGCTGGAGTGTGTGCTCGAGTGTGTGCTGGAGTGTGTGCTGGGGTGTGTGCTGGAGTGTGTGCTGGGGTGTGTGCTGGAGTGTGTGCTGGGGTGTGTTCTGGAGTGTGTGCTGGGGTGTGTGCTGGAGTGTGTGCTGGAGTGTGTGCTGGGGTGTGTGCTGGAGTGTGTGCTGGAGTGTGTGCTGGAGTGTGTGCTGGGTTGTGTTCTGGAGTGTGTGCTGGAGTGTGTGCTGTGGTGTGTGCTGGGGTGTGTGCTGGAGTGTGTGCTGGAGTGTGTGCTGGAGTGTGTGCTGGGGTGTGTGCTGGAGTGTGTGCTGGAGTGTGTGCTGGGGTGTGTGCTGGAGTGTGTGCTGGAGTGTGGGCTGGGGTGTGTGATGGAGTGTGTGCTGGAGTGTGTGCTGGAGTGTGTGCTGTGGTGTGTGCTGGAGTGTGTGCTGGGGTGTGTGCTGGAGTGTGTGCTGGAGTGTGTGCTGGAGTGTGTGCTGTGGTGTGTGCTGGGGTGTGTGCTGGGGTGTGTGTTGAAGTGTGTGCTGGGGTGTGTGCTGGAGTGTGTGCTGGGGTGTGTTCTGGAGTGTGTGCTGGGGTGTGTGCTGGGGTGTGTGCTGGGGTGTGTTCTGGAGTGTGTGCTGGAGTGTGTGCTCGAGTGTGTGCTGGAGTGTGTGCTGGGGTGTGTGCTGGAGTGTGTGCTGGGGTGTGTGCTGGAGTGTGTGCTGGGGTGTGTTCTGGAGTGTGTGCTGGGGTGTGTGCTGGAGTGTGTGCTGGAGTGTGTGCTGGGGTGTGTGCTGGAGTGTGTGCTGGAGTGTGTGCTGGAGTGTGTGCTGGGTTGTGTTCTGGAGTGTGTGCTGGAGTGTGTGCTGTGGTGTGTGCTGGGGTGTGTGCTGGAGTGTGTGCTGGAGTGTGTGCTGGAGTGTGTGCTGGGGTGTGTGCTGGAGTGTGTGCTGGAGTGTGTGCTGGGGTGTGTGCTGGAGTGTGTGCTGGAGTGTGGGCTGGGGTGTGTGATGGAGTGTGTGCTGGAGTGTGTGCTGGAGTGTGTGCTGTGGTGTGTGCTGGAGTGTGTGCTGGGGTGTGTGCTGGAGTGTGTGCTGGAGTGTGTGCTGGAGTGTGTGCTGTGGTGTGTGCTGGAGTGTGTGCTGGGGTGTGTGCTGGAGTGTGTGCTGGGGTGTGTGCTGGAGTGTGTGCTGGGGTGTGTGCTGGAGTGTGTGCTGGAGTGTGTGCTGGAGTGTGTGCTGTGGTGTGTGCTGGGGTGTGTGCTGGGGTGTGTGCTGGAGTGTGGGCTGGGGTGTGTGATGGAGTGTGTGCTGGGGTGTGTGCTGATCTGTGCTTTTGTTTTGCAGAGCGAAGGAAGTGATGCGTGTTCTCAGCCGGAGGACGTGGTAAAGATCCTTTCATCTCTTGATGCGGTTGATCAGTGGTTCATTGATTTTACTCTGGCCATTCAGTGACCAATCAGACTGTACGACAATCATACAGAAATATATTAATATGACCACGAAGTTCACAGACCCAACAGTATTCAGTCTGATTAACGTGATTAACACCACATGATGCTGATGATGATGCTGTTGTTGACCAGCGTGTGGCCGGTGTGACGGACAGCTGGTGGCTCTCGATGCTCATCCTGCCGCCGCTGCTAAAGGACAGTCCCGCTAGCCCGTTCCTCAGCGCGTATTACCCGGACTGTGTGGGCATGAGCCCGTCTGCCGGCCCGGGGAACCAGCGCCAGGAGCAGCGCCGGGCAGCGTCGCCTCACCGTGAGTCTGATCACTGTCACCAACACAACCACGTGTTTTCAGAATCAACTCTCTGAAAGACTCGTCAGCATATTAACAGATTTAGATTTCATGACTACAGGAAAACCAGTGTCGTCTTTCAGACTAGTGGAGAGAAAACATCCAAAACGCATGTTTATTTATTGCACTCAATCATCTCTGTAAATGCGGTGAGTGAGTCAGAAATCACTTCAGCAGCACCGAACTTTACAGTTTT